>NC_079365.1:600000-867500 GCF_021018895.1 Seriola aureovittata
TTTTTGCAGCTTACATCATGTGCTGTGGAACAGTGGATGGTTGGGCATCAGTTGAGAAAACTATGGTCATCACATGACTCACTATCACAGGGTGAGGAACCCTGGAGAGAGAATATCAGTTTCACCTGTACCTCAAATTCTATTAGTAAGTTATATGATAAGTTTATTGCGTTACAGTGACTCACTATCACCTCTTGAGGAACAAAGTGGTATTAAAAGATGAGACGGACTGTTCAGGACATCTAGCACCAGTTATAGTGTACCTTATTAAGGCATCTGCAGTCACTTATTTCTGCCCCATTAACCCCATCACCATTCTGTTCAAAAGAATGCCTTTTATTAAGTGTTGCTGTATATTGGGTAAACTTTAAATAAAGGGCTGATTTGTTTTAGCATTTGTAAGTGTCCTTGATTTTTTTTGTTTTAATTCATATATATGTATTAGGTGAACCTGGATGAAACTAATGCAGTATAATTGAACAGGCCTGCAGTAAATCCTCCTTCATGAGGATTATAATGTTCGGCATTTACTGAATCTGTTTGAGAAGTGTTGGTTTATTTTAATGGTCATTGTGGAGGCTGTAATTGTAATTGTGGTAATGTTTACGTGTACTGGGATGTACTGAGAAGTGTGCCTAATATTTTGTCAAATGTAATTCCTATAAATGGGATGGACAAAATATTAGGAACACCTCTCAGTAGAGGGTTAGTTTATACACATTGGTGTCCAAAAGTCTGAGACCACTTTCCCATGTAGCCTCACATATTGCTCCATAGTAGCTCTAGTATCACTGAATTTCATTTACAAAGGAGAATAAAAGGAGCCATTAAAAACACTGAATGGAGTTCAGCAGGGTATCTCCTTAAGTCTCAAGTCATCGTTTTTCAGCTATTTCTCCAAGTGAATTTTAGGAGAAAAATATGAGAAACAGCATTTCAAACAAAATATAAACTAAAATGAAGCTGAAATGAGAATCACAGGTTTGTCTCCTTAGCTGTAGAAGAGCAAAATTTCTTCAGGAATTTCCTAGTTGTGTGCCTGAAATGCAATAGCCTTGAAGGCATATATTATTATTATGCATAGTTATTCATCTTAGTCTTCTTCTGTATTGAAATTTCGGCGTGTAACTAGTCCCGCAGCTTTGAGAAAACCCAGTTGCTTTTGCAGGTGGGCATACTTAGCGTCCTCGGTGACACAGGTCAAATCGACCCCTCACTCCTCCCCAGCTCCACCCTCTCATCCAAATATGGTTTCTTCTGGCTCCAAAAAGCCAAGATGGCAACATCCATTAAGCCAAACTCAAGGCTTCCAAACGACAGTTCACAAACCAATGGGTGACGTCACGGCAGTTTGCCACTTGGTTCAAGGATAAACTACTCCCTAGGAGCATGTGGGAACAGATTCACATTCATGGATATACAAAGCCAGGTCACACAAAGTTCAAACCCGGTTCTGCAAAGTGCAGAATATGATTTCTATATTACAGTATATACTGTAATAAATAGTAAGGATAGATATGAATATGCTAAAATAAATACAGTATTAGGATCAAACAGTCTCTTTGTCTTACTTGTAAAAAAAAGTTATGGATGCATCTAGCTGGACAACAGCCGCAGGAACAGGCTAAATTCTACTAAATCACTAAAACGTCAACATCATACATTTATGCCACTTGAAGTGTTTGACAGTATGGTTTCTCATTTGCACAAATGATACTTTTCGCTACAGACCAACAATAGATGTTACTCACCAGTCTAGAAGAAAAGTCTCATCTCTTTACTTGCCCGGAGCTGTCTCCCGTGGTGGAAAAACACACCAGCATTCTCCAGTGTGGTTTCTTGTCAGAGCAGTTCTTCGGGATGGAGGTAAAGGTCGTTTTGTAGGCGCTTCAGCTAACTCTGTGTTGCTTGATGCTCATCGGCAGCTGTAGAATAACTTCAAGCTCAGGAGGAAACTCTTCTTCTCTGTGGGACTGAAGGCATACTAGACCCTACACTGACTCACAAAGCAACTAGTGTGTCTGGGTGGTATTACAGCATGGTCCGGGACGTGGCTAGTTGGTTAGCATGCTCATTGCATTAGATAACTATGAAATACAATATATGGTGGTCTTGATCGTAACAAACTAAACAAAAATTCTGGCCAAATTTGGCCACATCTTACACATTGCACCTTTAATATGAACTGCTTTCTCAACTATTTTAGCAGTGTGTCAGATGTTTTGCTTTTAGTTTTCTTCTGTCTCTTTCTGTTTTGTACATTTTGTATATTTTTTTTATAGTTTCGTGCTGTTTGTTAAATTTTTCAGCAACAATTCAGGTCCTTTTGGCATTCAACCTCCAGCTTACAATTTCTGCTTTTAATCTTCAGCCATTGCTTCAGCTTCCTCAGGATTGCTTCAGCAATCACATTCAGCTCTCAGCATTCACTTGCATTTTCAGCAGGAAATGCATTTTCTAGTTAGTGTGAATGCTGAGGCACAAAGCTGAGGCACACTATTGTTTTTCAAATCTTTATATTTTATTATTCTTACTTCTTCCACCTTTCCACGGTCTCTAACTACTCCTTCATACTATATCGTACAGAAACCATTCAACAATCAAAACGTTCAGCTTGTTCTGTAGATTATCGGATTTATACAACTGTTTTCTACTATTTATAATTTTCAGAATATTAAGATTTTTCTAAAAAAAAATTTGAGACTGTTCATATCCTTGAAAGCTTCAGCCTCTTTGAGCTTCAACTATTTCATTATACTTTCAGCTACAGACTTCATTCAAACTTTAAAATGTTCAAAATACTTTCAGCTATTATACTTTTATTCAACTTTTTCATATCTTGTACATTTTTTAAAAATGATCACAGTTTTAGTTTAATGCTTTTTTCAGATAATTTTTGAGTTTATAACGGGTGTGTATTGCACAGAATGTTCAGGGCAAGAGTGGATGACATCATCTCTAGAGTGGGAGAAGCTCTAAAATTTGTCTGAAAAAAATGTGCTACTCATTTGGCTGTTAATTTCAGTTTTCAATCTAACTGACTCCACATTACACATATACATATATAGAGCTCATTCTGATTGGATGATCACCAGTTTTTTCCAAGTGCTACGTTTTTCAGAGATAAAGAAAGGTAGGCAGCCAAACAGACAGACAGCATTGTCACCATGGCAACCTCTGAGTGCTAAAAATGTTGGCTTTCAACTGTTTCAACAACATGTTTCAGTTCTTAGCTTTTGCAGCTAATGGAGTTCAGCTCCTCCAGTTTAACATTTTGGCAATTTTTCAAAGCACTGTACTTCACTTAATATGAGCTGGTTTTAGCATTTTAGCAGTGTTTTAGAGATCTTCAGGTGTCAGAAGTTTTGCTTGTATATTTCTTCTTTCTTAAACTTTTTTAAAGCCATTTTAGGCCATTTAGCTTTCAAATTTTACAATTTGGGCTTTTAATCTTCAGCCATTGCTTCAGCTACTTCAGTATTGCTTCAGCTACTTAAGCATTGCTTCATCAGTTGCTTCAGCTTTTTCAGCATTGCTTCAGCTTTTTCAGCATTTCTTTGGCACACATTTTCAGCAAGAAATGCATTTTTTAGTTATTATTATTCTTATACTTCTGCCTTTTTATGGTCTCACACTACTCCTTCAGACTTTGTCCTCAAAAAACTGTTCAACTATCAAAACGTTCAACTTTTTCTGTAGATTATCATATCAATTCAACATTTTAATATTATTTATAATTTTTGAAATATAATACAATAATATTTCATATTCATAATATATGAAATATTTTTTTCCATTCAAATGACTGGAGACCATGTTCAAAAACTTCAGCCTTTTTGAACTTTAAGTACTTCAGCATACTTTCAGCTACAGAATTGAAACTTTAAAAGACAGACAATGTTTTCCTGTTTCATACAAAGTGTCTACCTTAGCACAGAGACTAACAGAATTTGAAATGTGACCCTCCACGTGACTCTCCAATAGACTGCAATACAAATTCAGGAGCGGACTCCAGGAGAAAACCAGAACTGACCATTTTTTGTAACTCACTCCTATTTCCAAATGTTTGGCTCTAGAAACAAAAAAAACACAGAAGTGTTCAGGAAAGTCTTGTGCCACTGACCATGTGATAATTTTGCTGATATTATGCACAGTTTTGTATTAAATGGCAGGAGTCTGAGATGTTCGCTGACCTTTCTCCCATGGATTTGTATGAGCTCTGTGTCTTCAACAGCTAGACCCTCTCTCTTACACACACACACAAACACACACACACAACCAAACAGATACACGCGCACACACCTGTACCACTGGTGTTATACTCCAGATCTTTCATGTCCATGAAAAGACATTAAGTTATGTTTAGTTTTGTCTGTCTCGTGACTTCCTGTTTTATTTTAAAAACCTAACTCTCCTCTCGTTTCAGGTGACTTCCTCCTTCCCTTGTGTGTTTCCCACTTGTCTGATTGTCTGCTCCGCCCTGATTGTTTCCACCTGTTTCCCATTACTGTGTGTATATAGTCTGCGTTTCCCTTTGTCCTGTGCCAGTTCGTCTTGTCATGTTACCAGAGAACCACGCCAGCCACATTTCCCACGCCAGGTTTTTGAATTCGATACTACGTTTGACCATAGTCCTGCTGCACAGTATTTTGATACTGTCTTTTCCTGTGTCTTGAGTTTTTTGGTTTTCCTTGAAAGAGCAATTTTTAGTTGTGCACCTTGCTTATATATTCCTCTGTTAGAGTGACTTTCTTTTGCTACTTTATTAAAGTATTATTAATTTGTACTTTATCTCTGAGTCGTGCATTTGGGTTCACGTTCTAGTTCAGTCGTGACAAGATCCTCCTTTTACTTTCCTTCGGTTGTTAACTACTCCTGCATACTTAGTGCTACATAAACCGTTCAACTATCAAAATGTTCAGCTTCTTCAGGAGATGTATGCTTTCCTTCAAGTTTTTGATACAATTAATTGAAATAATAAGCTTTTTCTCTACAATTTCTTTCAATCTAAGTGAATGGAGATGATGTTCAACTCATTCAAAAACTCAATTCTTGAAATTCAACTATTCAAGCATAATTTCAGCTATAGACCTTATTCAAACTTTCAGCTGTTTGCAAGACTTTCAGCTATTAAGTGATTATTCAGCTTATTGATATATTGAATTAAAATGTCTACTGTTTAGGATACCGTCCATCTTTCTTTTACTAATATAAATGATTACTACTTCACATTTTTAAGGCATTTTATTCCTACTTCCACGTTTGGCAATAAATAATTTGGCTTTCAAATGTTTCAACAACATGTTTCAGTTCTCAGCTTTTGCAACTAATGGACTTCAGCTGCTTCAGGTTAACATCTTGGCAACTCATTTTTCAAAGCACTGTTGACCAGTTAATATGAGCTGCTTTTTCAACTAATTTAGCATTATGTCAGTAATCTCCTTCAGGTGTGAAATTACAAGTTTTGATTGTACATTTCTTCTTTATTTGTTTTTTAAAAAAAAAAAAAACTATTTAGGCCATTTAGCTTTCAACTAAACAGTTTTTCTCAATCAACAACTCATTCGGAGTTAGATACAGTATTAACCTACTTTTCCAGCATGCAGTCATTTATCACTTCAACTCAACCGTTTCAGGAAATTAAATGTCCAGCTTACAAGTTCTACTTTTAATTGTCAGCTATAGCTTCAGCTTTTGCTTTAGCTTCTTCAGCATTGCTTCAGCAATCTCATTCAGCTCTCAGCATTCACACGCATTTTCAGCAGGAAATGCATTTTGCAGTTCGTCTTATTCATCCTCCATATCGAATTTCAAAATATTTCAAATCGTAACTAGTCCTACAGCTTTGACAAAACCCAGACAGTAAATATATATATATCAACGCGTGCACCTCGAAAGGGAATCGTTTGCTATGATTTTTCTAAGCGTTTCGAGTAACCATGGTGTATATTGCGATCAAAGGCGAAAAAATTCCCATTGAGAATGAATGGGGAGACGTCTTCAAAATGACCAACTTTGGAGCTCCACTGCTGCATCATACTTCAATGTAGAAAAATGAGAAGCTCTAGAACTCCTCTGAAAAATGTATTTTTAACTTGTCCTTACAGCCACATATTTCAGTCTTCACACATCACAGCTTCCTTAATAGTAGACATATTTGTCCTATTTCATAGAATGTGTCTACCTTAGCACAGACACTTACAGAATTTGAACATGAGCCTCAAAGCGATGGGAGTTCCCTCCACCTTTCCCATCGACTGCAATACAAATTCAGGAGCTGATTTCCCAAGAAATGCAGAAGTGAAATTTTTCTGTAACTCGCTCCCATGTCCACATTTTTAGCTCTAGAAACACCAAATCCAGATATGCAGTGCACAAAGGTCTTGTGCCGGTCATGGTCCACTCATGGTTCTGATAGGAGTTACAGTTTTTTCACAAATAGCAATCATTTGAGAGGCTCGCCGAGCCAAATTCACACCCAGATCTGTGTCAGCTCTGTGTCTTCCAGTTAGACACAGGTGTTCGAACCAGCTCATTAAGAGGCTCTTTGATCTCTGTGGTGTTTACAAACACAGTCCCACACACACATGTGCACACATGCACACACACAGGCAAGTGCTACTAGCAGTATCCGGGCAGCATTAGCTTCTCTCTCTCTCCCTCTCTCTCGCTCACTCGGTGGGGTGTTGTTGTAACTTCAGCATAGAGGATTGTGATGTTTATTACATCATCAGCAATGTCTTGTGTCTTTAGGTACAGCTCCACTCGCTAACTGGAGCCAGCTATGAACTCTAACTGGTTTCCCTGAAAATTTTCCTCATAAAGAGTCAGAAAAACTGTTTTTAAATCCTACAATTCCCAACCTTCATTGACTATTTTATATCAAAAATACTGAGATTTTTTTGTCCTGTATCACCCAGTTTTGGTCTCATTCTGATATCTTTTACAGTTTTTGAGGAAGTGATGGGAGTACCCTCCACCTCTCCCATTGACTGCAATACAAATTCAGGAGCAAGTGTTTCTGGGCAGAAATGGGCAAAGCTGATTCTGATTGGCTAATTAAACTCATTAATTCTTAGCCTTTTAACTCAGATATGAGAGCAACTCTAAGATAAATCAACACAGTGTATTTGCATGTACTTGTGTGTGCATGTTGATGTGTGGTTCTTTGCGTATGTGTACATGTCTTTTTATAATTGTGAGGACAATTTTGGTTAAAAAACATTATTATGAGATCATTTTGGCCAGGTCAGTGTCTCTACAACATGAATGAGACTGAAAGTAATGTCCTTTGTACAGATGAAATGTGAGGAGTGAAGTGCATGCTCCAAGCAGCAGGCACATTTAAAATTTCTCCAGGAATTTTCTAGTTTATTATTACTGTCAGCTCAGAGGGTTTTCACCAACATAAGGCTGTGTGAAATGTTTACATTTACTGTAGGAGTTAGTTAGCCTTGTCATTAACATCACAGCTGTAACGGCTGCACTGACCTTGACAGCCTTTATTTATTAAGCTCTAGTGTGGTCTTTATGTTAACAAACGTGTATGTTACCAGCATTGTGTGTGAGGATGCAGTTTGATAGGTGTGGGACCTGCAAAGCTGATGTATAAACCTAATCGTGTTAAACGCTGTCATTGACAACATGGACTACTGAGGCTACCCATTGTATGACTGCACCTGGATAACTGGAGAGGGCCAGGCTGAAACTGGCAACAGGTTCTCCTCCTGCTTTTGTTGGAGACTAAATGTCAGTCTTTTTAAATAATACATAAGATGTTTTTTCTTAAATTCTAATAAATGATGTGAATGGATTGTTATGATTTAGGGGTGTTAATTAAATGTATTACCTTCACATTAAATAGGTGTTTTGTTGTACATCTCAATGTATTACAATAAGTGAAAGTACAATAAGAGTAGTTATTCTGAAGCCAGTGTGGGCACCAGTGCAGGCCAGTGGGTCGAGGACTGATAGGGCATAAATAACACAGAAATCCACTGTGATAACTTTGTGGTCTCCCACTATTGTGAGTTTAAACAATGTTTGATCACACAGATTGCATACATCACATACAGATTTGTAATACAAATATGATGTAGTGATGTATATTAGTACATTTTAATGTACGTGTAACTATGAGAAACGAGAGAAATGCTTTTTGTTTAGCCCCTTCCTCTTGATCGTCCTTAAGGACAGGGAAATGAGAAGAGTTCAGAAATTTTGATTATAAAATAATAGTACTTCAAGAATTAGTTGAGATGCATTGGATTTGCTTTCTAAATTTCCAATCGATCTTCATTAAGAAGATAGTGAACTTGCCAGAGTTCTCTGCCGAGAAAACATGGGTCTAGTAAAACCCAGAGGAGGGTCAGCAGGTCTACATGAGAGATGATTGTTTCTCTTACAATGAACTAAATATTGCCAACCTGAGCTTCTATCAGGACATCTTACTGTAATCAATCTTGAAAAATCAGGGGAAAATTACCTGTATTTGCAAGTTACATCATAACTTACTGACATTATACATAAAACTTCTTTCACCTGAAAGAATTATTATGTATATGCAGTGATAACTACCATTCAGGGATGCTGCATTCATGGCAGTGCAAATTAAATTAAGAATTAAGCAAAACCTATCCCAGTTTCAGAAAAATTAAGCAAGGCTGCAAATTATGTTCTCTGTTTAAAACTCCCCACATTGTATACCAGTATGTCAGGATATTCCTCTGCCACTATCTATGGGATGATGGTACAACATACAAAATAAAGCAATCACTATTGAATAAGCAACATTAGTGTTTGGCATATTAACACTGATGGATAAATGATGGATAACTTCAACTACGAATATTGCATTTATTTATTTTTGAATGAGGCAGAGATAATGCCAAAAACCAAGATGAAAAAAATAATATGTTTATACATTGACTGTACATAGATAAACCTCTCTAAACATCCAGTAAATTAAAAGACACTATTTAAATCCAATACTTAATCAAAGTATTATAAATCACTACCTGTTTTTAGTTTGTACTTAGATGAAACAAAATGGGCTTTTCATTATAATCACTCAAAGTGCCTTGGATGTTTTTACTTCCTGTTTACAATTGTTTCCACTGACATTACACATCTTATCAAACTTTGATAAGAAATTGTATTTATAAAAAATGTTATTAAATTGTATGGGACCCCTCTGGATTACTGTCATCTCTGATTAATACAAATTCTACAATAATTAATGTTATTTTTTCAGTATAACAACTTGGGATGTAGAGTCCCAGCAGCGTTTATGTCTTAGTTCTTTGCACTGAGCAAGCCAGATCCTGTGAAAGCCAGATTCAGGTGCCAGCTGTCTCTTGGTAGGTATAGTCAGGGACTCAGATAGTATCAGCCATGTGTTGAAACCTCAACACATGAATCCGAGATGAGCAACTCCATCCCCAGCAGTCATCCCTGGTGCCTCTCAAGCCCTCTGATCTGGTCCTTTGCTGTGAAAGAAATTGCTGTAATGTTTCAAACAAATGTCCAGGTAAGATGGTAGCTGAAGTGTGAATTTCTTTTATAAACTTGTAGAACAGACACATCTCTAAGGCTGATGAGGCCTGAGTGCTGATACATCTTACCAACCTGGGACAGATGAACAAGGTGTAGGGGGCCTGTGTGTGGGGTTGTGAGTACGAAGACGTGGAAAACAAACAGAGAAAAATCACTGAAAACATTTAAAAATTCCAAATAGAGTAGAACATATAATGCTAACTTTTCATCAGCAAAGGTTTGAGAGGGGAAGTGTAGTGAAACCATGACTTTGAAGTTAATCTCTATTCTTTCTTTAGAGGGTGTTTATATCCACAGATGAACAGTGTAGAAGTGTAGGTTTAGTTTTTAGTTGTAACTACAATTCCCCCATTTTAATGGATCACATATAATTTGATCAGTTAAAATAAACTTTGGTTATGTAGTCTGATATTTGAAGTCAAATCTTTTAGATTAACTTTATTAATCCCACAACTGGGAAATTCATTTACCACAGCAAAAAAATAAACATCTATAGAATAAACATCTATGGAAATATACAACAAAAATATACCAAATATACACTAATAAATACAATATACACAATACACACGATATGTACATGAAAAAGTGCAAGTTTGCACATGGTCAGGAAGAGCAGGAGTTGTGGAGTCTGACAGCTGCTGGAATGAAGGACGTTGTGATCTGAGCGTCCCAGCGGGGGGAGGGGGGATGAGGTGTTTGCATTCCTGATATTAGCATACAACAAGTCCAAAGTTGTATTGTCCCTGGTGTGACAATCCACATACTGGGTGAAGGTAGGAAGAGCAGAGGACAGGGACGTGTGGTTGAAGTCTCCAGAGATGAGGAGGAGGGAATGGGGGTGCTGGTTTAGGAGTTGAGAGACAACACTATGGATCTGGTCTGTGGCTGCAGCGCCGACGGCTGAGGGAGGGATGTACACAGTCACCGCAATGACATGTGAAAACTCTCTCTGGAGATAGTACGGCCACATGCTAACCGCTAACAGCTCCAAGTCTCTGGTGCAGAGTTGTTCCTTGACACTGATGTGTCCAGGGTGTCACCATCTCTCATTAACGAACACAGCAACCCCTCCTCCCTTCTTCTTCTTACCGCACTCCGTGGTTTTCCTGTCCGCCCGTACCAGTTGAAATCCGTCCAGTGTGACATGTGAGTCGGGAGAAAGTTCACTCAGCCACGTCTCCGTGAAGCACATGATGCTACACTCGCGAAACTCTCTCTGAAGCCGGTTTAGCGCAGTAAGCTCTTCCATCTTGTTTGGGAGTGATCTTACGTTCCCCATGACGACAGACGGTAAACATGGTTTATACCGTTTTTTCCGCTGTCTGCGCTTCACTCCAGCTCTACAGCCTCTCCTCCTTCTCTGGATCTCCGCAGGGATCTCTGGCCGCCCAGCAAAGTGAAGGGGTGTGTGGGATATAGCTAACAGCTGGTCCCGAGTGTAAACAATGGGTCTGTGGTAGAGTGAGTCTCCCGACGTTGCATCAAAAAGTTCAAAAAATAGCAAGAGGCAAAAACACGACTGTAAAAGTATAAACACCCATAGCTGCACTTGCTTAAAGTGTCGGTGTAGTACGAGAAGAAATCACACTAAGTAGTAAAAGAAAAAAAATCACACTAAAGAGTAAAAGAGAGTAAAAGAGTACAGAGCTGCTGTGGCAGGCTGCCACCCATGCGGCGCCATGGCAACATTCATTGACTGTCTGGTCTATGATCCATCAGATGATCATTCATGATCATTCAATCAGAACATCTGTGATCTATCCAGGCGCACTTTAATGGTCCAACATTGAGCTGGACATCTGTGTCAAAATTCAAGTCAATCAGACAAATGGTGTGAGGGGCATGGCTTTTTGAAAATGACTTTTTTGGGCTTTAATTGATAAATTGAATTAATGACTCTTAATTATAGTGCTACCATATGGCCGAATGTGACAATATTTTTTGTGAAGTATTTACACACCATTTTCAGTTATGATACCAATTTTCGTGCGTCTGGCTCGTTCCAGCTCTCTGTAAATTGAGCAAAGGCTTCATATGGCACAAATTGATGAATAGGCCCCACCCACTTCCATCAATCAATATGGCACTTCAGATTTTCATTAATACTCACCTCCTGGCATTTAGAGGTCAGGCTCAAAATGCTTTGGTAGGCCTACTCCCTGTCCCGGCCCAAAGATATGGACCAAGTTTTCTGATGATCGTACCAATGGTTAATGAGTTATGGCCAATATTAGCTAAGCCCCGGCCTTTGCAAAGATATTTTTGTTGATGTCAGCCATGTTTTTCGACCGGTGTTTCTTTTTGGTGTTTCTAATCTCAAAATTCTTAAAGTTCTATTCATTTTACTGTTTTTCAAATTATGCAAATTACCAAAAAAATTATCCAGACAGACTTTTATAGTTTAATTGGCTTTTTTGTAGAGCACATTGAGGTGTACATACATGTGTGTCAAGTCAATCAGACAAATGGTGTGAGGGGTTTGGCCTTTCCAAACTTTAATATTAAATTTTTGATTACAGCACCACCATGTGGCCGATTGCACTTACAGCAGTTTGAGCCGTGGCAGAAGACACATAATAATAATAAACCTGAGCAAAAACAAAAGCGTTCTACCCCTTCGGGGTTACAACTCTAATAATAATAATAAACCTGAGCAAAAACAATAAGGTTAGGGTTAGAGCATTTCAGTTGTGTGTGTGTGTGTGTGTGTGTGTGTGTGTGTGTGTGTGTGTGTGTGTGTGTGTGTGTGTAAGCCAACTGCATGTCATAATGTGAATGACTGTGTATGAAGGAACATAGACTTCTTACAGTAGAAGTACTAGATGCAGTGATGTGTGTTTGAATCAGATAAATACAGTGAGACGTGACACATCACACCCTATGTTCAATTTACTCTTATCTTTGATGTGCATGTACAAGTTCACACACACATCATATGACCTGTATGGTGATTGATGCCCAGTGGTAGAAAGTACATTTCCATACGTACTGCTCTTTAGTCTAATTCTGAGGTGTTTGTCTTTTTCTTGAGTTTTTCCATTTTATCCTATTTTTACCCTGTAAGAGTTTACCACTAACTTTCCACTGAACATCACTGTGACAGCTTGAGATGCAGATAAATATTTTAAAAAACCTCGAAAAAAGCTGATGCACTGTTATACAATAAATTAAACCACTCTATAATAATATAATTAACAGACTTTAATTTAATATTTGCTGCATAATGAGTGCTTCAATTATTTTAGTAAATATTACTGATAATACAGGTACTACGTTTTGATGGAAAAACTTTTATTTGTAATGAAGTATTTTATTTGTTCAGTTTTTACTCAAGTTAAAGATTTGAACACTTTTCACCTGAAACTCAAGAGCAGGACCAAAGAGACAGTATCAGTGACTGTGCACCGCTTTCACCATAAAATGACTCTGGATGTGACACACACATGTGAAATGTGATGTTATTTAACCATTTCATAAAGTTTCTCTCCTTACACAATGGTGTAAATGCTATTTCTAAGCCTTCAGTGGACACATGTAATCTCTACTATAATATGAATTTAATTCAATGTCTAAAATCGTCAAATCAAAGCATGTGGAGTCAACAAAACTATATTATTAAACCTTTGAAGCCTTTGCGTGTAACTTTAGAATAAAACTCTTCCTCAGGTCACTCAATTCCCAAATTCCCAGAAACAATACAGTTACTGTGTATTTATTTATTTATTTAAATGAATCTAATATTAGCTTGGAGCCAAATGAATGTGTTGTATTACAGATCTTCAACCACTTGGTGGCAGTGTTGAACGTGTTTGAACATGTGTCGGCCTGGCCTTTTTTCTCAGCTGTTTTGCTGCAGGAAATAAATGATGTCTTTTAGTTTTATGTTGACAATAAGGAAGAAGAATCCACAAATGTCTCATTTAAAGGAAAGGGTAAGAAACAGGAGCTGAATCTCTCTCTGAACGTTTCCTCACTGATTCTGTGAAATACACTGAGACCAGGCTCCTCTGAAAGGGGGGCCTTTACACTCATCAACAGTTAATCATCCTCAGTCTTCTTGTTGTTTATTAGCGAAAGTGTCTCTCACCCAAACCTCCAGTCTGGTTTCACTGACTGACTCCAGCTTTGATAACCCCTGACTCCAGTTAGCTTCTCCTCATGTTATCTTATGTTATGATTAGCTGATGGCTTCACACACTGTCTGAGCTACACTGTGAATGTTTGAACAAGAACAACACAATGATGTGTGTTATTAGTTGAAACAGATTGTGTTTGTTCATTAAATACATTTATACAAAAATGGAGGTGAATCCAAAACATTCACTAACCTGTATAATGCTGACATCTCTCCAGTCACATCCACAGAGACAGAGACAGTCAGACAGCTAATCTTATCAGTGATGGTTGATGGACTGATTTGGGATCAGTGGTTCATTGGTTGATCTAATTTTAACCAGTTGAAAACCATTTGGTAAAGATAACTTATTCCAGCTTAGAGTGATGCTGCACTGCCTGATGATTAACTCAGTACTTGGTGGATAACCAGAGAGAGGGAGGATTTAGCCCAATCAGTTGCACTGAGGTGAAGCTCTGGTAGGATGAATACCATTTGTTGTGTCCTGTTATGTATACATCTGTTTTGCATGCCGACTGTCACAGTCCATCTGTACATTATGTACTAAGAGTAACATACTGTATATTTGTCTGTGACGGGAAGTTTGTGAACACCTCAGATTACAAATGGATGAAATAATTAGCGTTTAATCGTTGTATTAAAAACATAAAAACGTATTTAAAGTAAATAAAATAATGAAAAGACCATTATTCTGTTAATAATAAATAAAATTTCAAAATGAATTGATGTTGAAAAAATGTTTAAGTCATACCTTTAATTCTTACTCAATTTTAGTGTCAGTTGATAATATTCTACATCACAATTGACATTGGCAGCTGGCCAATCAGAGGTCATACTGCTGCCCTGTGGGTGGGAACTCATTTAATGTTTACACACCTTTAAATTAAAGAAAGCAACTCTAGTTTATCAAATTTAAAGTTTAATAATTGAAATTATTCACACTCCAGACTCCACGACTGATCTTGTGTGTTTTAAGTTAATTAAGTTAATGAAGATGACTTTGAGGCTGACACAGCAGAAGTCAGAGGTCGTGGGTCACGTGCGAGTCTGATGAGATGATCACATTAACATGATACTGAGCAGGTTTAATGGGCCGTGTTGTGTTTGTGTGTTAGCCAGGTGTGCTGATGTGAACTCTAGTGTGCACAGCTCACCAGACTGGTTTGACACAGAAACATGATCTTGTGTCAGTGTGACATAATTACTGCACCTGTGTCAATGTAATATTTCAGGAGTGGATGACCTAGATCATCTATTCAGCAGCTGGAGCTGCGGCAGGAAACCTCCACCTGGTTCACAAGCGGCAGACCAGTTCATCAAACTATCAGGCTGGTGCTTGGTGACCCCCGTTTCTGGGGCCCCCGCCCTTTTACAGACGTACTACCTGTCAATGACTTTGTGGTAGTATGATGAAAAACAATAAAAGTTCATTAATGTTGATGTCAGTGTCAAATTAAATTCTTCAAGTCTTACAACTAGATGTGGACAAAGACTGTCTCTACAACACAGGGCCTCAACATTAGGTCATACTGCAGGGCCTTGGATTAGTGAACTTGGGGTCTTTGGGGGCCCCCCCCTAGAGTCTGGACCTCTGAGGCAGCTGCTGGAGAGATTTGGAAAACAAGTTTATATGTTCTTGAACATGAACTATCTATCACTCTTCTTTATATTCTAACAAAAAAAAAACCCCACAAAAGTCTCATGAAGCCACCAGGTATTGAAGAAGGGAACTAGCTCAAATTGTTCTTACCAAGAACTTTTTCTTCATGCTTGAAAATCTAGATCCACTTTTTCACGTTTGTTTTAAGGCGAAACTATGGAGTCACAGGAGTTCCATAAAAAGAAGCCTTTGATTTTACTTTTATCAATTTTAAATACAACTTTCCCATATGACCACATAATGTGGGCACAAGTGAAACGGGCACACCTAGGTAACCATGAAAACAACATGCCTCTAAATTCCTCCCATGTCTTCTCCACACTCGAGTCACACAGATGAGAGGTATTTCCAATCTTTATTGAAAAAGAGCTCTGATATGTACAAATTCAGCAATAAAAAACAGGTTTTCATTCAAGAAAATGGCTTCAGTTACATGTACGACCACATACTGGAAATCCTGCTGACTTAAGGTGAAGTCACCTGAACACAACCACATCCAGGTGTCTGGTTCCTGTTAGGATGAGAAGCACATGACCAACACAAGATCAGCCAAACCTGCACTGATCCACAGTGAGTCAGGGGGTGGTGGGGTGGTGGTTGCATAGAAGAGTGTTGCATGTAAAACAAATGACCAACAGGTCATTAGAGTTTAGTCAGACTGACAGGAGAGGACAACATCCAGCAGCTAGCTGGGCCTGAAAGGGTCTGCTTTGATATCTGGCGTACATTCCTCTCAATGAAATTCAAGAAAAGCAATTCTGAATCGTACATAATCATTTACTCATCTCCACTTCAGGATGAACATTTCTACTCCGCACAAATATTCACACACAGGTGAGACACAGGAGGACAGCTGAGGTGAGTCTGAGCTAAAGGTGTGTAAACATCTGTATCAGTGTAAACCTAGTTCCCACAATGCAGCAGTATAACAGAAAGAAACAGTTGAGCTGTGTCGCTGACACAATCCAATACTTTTCAAACATCATTAATGAGAGGGAAACAGCACACACACCAAGCTGCTGCTCTGAGATCTGCCAGCTCTGTTTCTAACTGAGGAATGTGTGTGTTGGAAAAAGAAACGATGGCTCAGAAAAGGAAAAGGTGAACGTGTAAAAACATGAGGTAGAACAATTGAAAACAAAAGGATTCTGTTAAATGACTCAGGTCCCAGTTCGACACACAACTCCAAGTTTTCTTCTTCTTCTGACATTTGGTTTGAGGAAAAAAAAAAAGCTGTAGTCCACTGTGAAACACACCAAGAAGGATTTAGTTTTTTTTCACATTCGTTTTCTGACCACAGTCACTTCACACAGGCCTGGGACTATTATCAATACTTGTATCCGAACAAAACACAGATCCAGGTCAGAGCAGGGTTTCACTGCGACTCTGCTGCTTTAACATGAGACCTTCACTTCCCTTTAAAAACCCGACATCGCTCAGCAAACACATGGGCCACAGAAAAACAGATAAACATTTATCTTAATGTCAAATCTCAATATTATTCACTTTTATTTTGGAGGGGGGGCTCATCACGTCCACATACCTTGGATCACGTATCTGGAGTATTAAATCAAAAATAAAATAGCAGCAAGCAAATCTCACCTGACTACCTGTCAGTTTCAAGGCACCAGAGGTGTAAAGAGCTGAAATTAAAGATGACGGATTAACAAATAACCTCCATGTAGTCAAAATGAAAGTCTCCAGAAATTAACTTTCACTCACATGTGTCTAATCTAGGATGTGTTTATGATTCCAACCTGTATTAATAACTCATGTTTTCACATTTATGATTGTAATGTGTTGTACCTGATGGAAGATTGTGAGTCTCCATTGATCCTCTGGACAGACATGATCACAACATGACAGTAAAAACCCAGGCTGAAAACTATTACATGATCCAATGGCTAATTAATGTAACTGTGTCACTAAAAGCATCAGAACATTACAGATGAGGCTGTGACCCAATGAACAGGACTTTTCATGACAATATTCCAAAAGTCTGGATTGAATTTGTGGAAAATTGATTACATCATGATTCATACCACTACTGTAATATAAAACTACGTATACAATGACAAAGGATTTCTACAGATCACCCTCCTGTGTCATCCTCCACCTGTAAACCAACAGACATCTGGAGAAATTTAAACCCAACCACAGAAGAAGGGCAGTGACACCATTTCCTGTCAAATCTCAGTGGGACAATACATGGCACTGATGTTAACAGAGTGCCGCTGTACCAACAGGAAGCAGGGACTGTCAGCACAGTGACACGTCCAACACAACACACACTGAACTGACAAAGCAACACAAAGAACAAAACCTTCCTCACATCAAGGTTCCCAGTAGAGTGTGTCTGACGTTACAGTGTTTTTATTAGGGAGAACACACACACACACACACACACACACACACACACACACACACACACACACACACACACACACACACACACACAGCATCACTGTCTCCTGTGGGATTTCTCCAGACCTCTGTTCTGTGATGGAGGTCTGGCATCATCAGGTCAAAACAGACCTGATGCTTCTCTTGGGGGCGGGACAAACGGTCTGTATCAGGACTCGCACAAGGCCTCGCTGTAAACAACGCCACAGAAAACAATCATTCCACTTCAGCCTCCACACTGCAGGACCAACTGCTTCGTTTGCTTCTCCATTATCTTCACAGTCTTCAGGTGAGCACAGGTGACCCTTGGTGATGTAGCAGCTCCAGGTTGAGACATGTCTGCAGAGACACAGGAAAACAACAACCATCAAACAAACAGACCATAGCAACAGGTTGTTCAAACTGCTCAAGCGTCACATCTGTAGAAAGATGAAACTAAATCAGGAAGCGGTGGAGGAGTATTCTGATTACAGGCCTTTATGTACAACCTGGTTACTACAGTGCATGTGAGCGCGCTGACTGCTGAAATGTGTAACCTGCTTTCACTGAATTACTCACCTTCGACCTTTTCTCTACCACCAACATCAGACCAGTTTCCATATGTCTCAGGAGGATTTTCATGATATTACAATTTAAAATTTTATTATTCTGCTGCAGAGCACAGAAATAAATCCTCCATGTCTCATGATCACATCAGTACCTTCAAACAGCAACTCTGACAAGATGGTTTCTCTGGAATGTGTTTCCACATCAGGAAACTTTGTCCTCTTTGTGTGTATGTGTCAGTAAACACTAGTTCCTGTTACATAGCCTATTCAAGGCAGGAATGTTGTGCCTTTATTCCACCCCATCAGTCTGTAGAAATGGCTTTTAACCTGGCAGTGGAGGTTGGCACAGAGCCGGATTGACGTCTGTGTAAAAGTGAGTGACTCCATGGAAACTCTGCTGGACTGAGCACAGTCTCCACAGACAGAGGACAGAGCTGTTATAGAGTTCAGTGACTTGAACCATCCTTCAGTTGCTGCTTCTCAGCCTCTAAGAGAAGAGCAGCAGAGTGAAGTGCTTCACTCATTTACTCTGAGCTCTAACAGTGTCTCCTGACTCATTCTTATTCTGCTGCACAACATCTGGCAGCAGCTGTGTTACAAGAGGAGACACTGAAGCTCTGTCACAGCCAGCTTTTTCACACAGCCAGACTCTGAAACAGTCTTACTGTGCTGTGAGGAGGAGAATCTGCAGCAGCCTGTAAACACAGAGATGCTGAGTCAGTGCATTAACACCACACTGCTGCACCAAACAGCAGTGCCCACTGCAGTGCCCTGCCTGCTACACACACACAGCAACTGACAACAGGCTGCACACAGAGAGACACAGATCCAACACAGCAGCAGAGAGAAAATCTCCAGATTCTACAGAACCTGTAAAGGATGGTGTAACTATAGCAACAGTGAGTACAGCTGACATGATGAAAACCATTAAGGGATTTATTAAAGGGGTGAGGTGTGGGGGGTTTCACTGAGGTCACAGGCCAACACTGTAGCTGGTTGGTGCTGAATCGTCCAGCACTAATAGTCCTTTGTTAGACCTGACCTGCAGCATGTGGGGGGCTACACACAATTTGTGTCATAGATTCTCCTAATGTTACATAACTGACTTAAAGGCAGGCAGGGATTTAGAGCTTTACCCTGCAGCCTATAGAGACAACATGTTTTAATGGACAGTGCTGACTCATCACGTCATGCAGCATCAGAATCTGGACAGCAGAGGTCTGGATTCACCCACAGGAATACAACACAACACTCTGCTGCTGATAACAGGGCTCTTTTACTGAGCTAATGTGCTCTGAACTCCTGCTGCTTTACACACAGTTTAAATGGTCCTTCATGTTCTAAAGGAGGAGTCACCTCTTCTCTACCTTTTACACCAGTGTGTATGAAAAGGCTTTTTAACATTTTATATTTTTTTGCTACATTTCCTCCTCCTGTCCACACTTCTCAAAAAACAGACTTTTGGAAATGCTGCTGGCCCTGTTTCATTTTGAAAACTATGAGGTTGTGTTTCAATTTGAAAACTCTGGGTTGTCTTTTATTTTGAAAACTCTGGGTTGTTTTTTTATTTTGAAAACTCTGGGTTGTCTTTTATTTTGAAAACTTTGGGTTGTCTTTTATTTTGAAAGCTCTGGGTTGTCTTTTATTTTGAAAACTTTGGGTTGTCTTTTATTTTGAAAGCTCTGGGTTGTCTTTTATTTTGAAAACTCTGGGTTGTCTTTTATTTTGAAAACTCTGGGTTGGAAATGATGACGTAGACACCCACGGTCGGACCTGATTGCCTCTCATCAGCCTCAACTACCAGTAGCGCTGCACTATTAATCAAAATGTAATCGAAATTGCAACATGGCCAAGTGCAATATCCAAATCACAGGCGCTACAAAAACCTTTTTTGATAAAGGTAAAATGTGTCACATTGTTGTGTATTGTTAGCACCATAAGTGTGGTGCTAAAGACCCCCCAGCCTACAAATCATATTCTCCAGATGTAAAGGAAAAATGTTTGTTTGGTACAAGACCAACAAAAAGCACATCAACATTTTTATTATTTTTTCAGTGAAAATTAAATTCAAACGATCATTTAAACTGAAATCGCACATCACAATATCAGCCAAAATAATCGTAACATGATTTTTTTCATATCGCGCAACCCTAACTACGAGTGGTGAATACAACATGATAATGAATTACAGTGTTACTGACCTTGTTGTCTTTTGTTCAGTTAGATTCTATACTCTAACAACACAACTGTCTTTACTGTGCCATGTTTGTAGTATTTTTTGCAACTAATCAACTGCAATGAAGTCAATCTGCTTCCTGTTTAAACTGGCTCGCACATGCTCAGTGTAGGTGGTTGATGAGGTATGATTTCGGGTGTGTTAGTCTGGATGAAGATAGTTTTCGTTTGAAAACCGGCATTTTAAAATGAAAAGGTAGTAACATGGACGTAGCCTGACTAATTTAACCTCAGTGGACTGACTGACCTGCTCTGACTCTGCAGAAAGAAGAGTGACGGTCTGTTGGTCTGTCTGCAGCTCCCACCCCGCTCATGTGCACTGTCACCATCCCCCTACAAGAGGAAGGCTCATGAAGGCAGAACAATCAAGGGCTAAAGGTCTTACAGTCATCACACATCACAGAGGGCAACCCAGAGAACCATCATACACCATCATGTAGAAAGCTATAGGAAGAGCCACTACCTGCTCACTCAGTCTCTTCAACACACAGGCCCCAGGGGCGGTGGGGGCTTTGGTTGCATGAGGGGTGTCCTAGTTAGTTGCAGCACAACAAACACTCACACACTGACAACACCAGAACACACACCAGTCACTGCAGTTACTACATATGTGCCCTGGGCAACACACAACGACCCCACCCTCACTCTATAACATTCACTTACACACACAAACACGGAACAGGAACATGCCACAACAGCTCACACTGCAAATGTGACTGACTGACACCTGAACACACAGCCGAACGCAGCTGAATGCACTGAGGCTCTGACAAGGACTCAGAGCATTGAATCTCCTGATGATTATTACAGTATAACATGATCCAGATCATTAACCTGGTTTTCTTTCATTTGACATAGTTTGGAGTTTTTGCCCGTTTGTCCACAGGTTTCATCACACCACAGAGGTCAGTATGTAGATGCACAGGAGCGTGTCAGTGTCGCACAGATATAAAAAACCATGTTGATGAGAGATTCTCAGTCTGTGAAAAAAGTTGTGAATTTACAAATTTTTGGATGAGAACCTGCCGATGAGAACCTGACTGTGAGTCCCAGTTTGACTGAGTCATGTCTCTGAGGAGAGTAGACAATCTACTTCCTGTTTACACCAGTTCACACATGCTCAGTGTAGGTGAATGGTCATGCGATGTGTTTTCAGGTGTGTTAGTGTGGATGGAGATAATTTGTGGTAAAGAGCTGAAATACTTGTCTGGACGGAGATCAATTTAGTTTTAAAATGAAAAGTATTATTGTTCACGTAGTCTCAAAGGACCAAGTTAAAATACGAGCTTGTCAACATGTTATCCAATGACACCAGAAATCAAGTGTTTACAGTTGTTTTGAATTAAAAATTAAAAATGGGGAAAACTGCACTCATTTTCTGAAGGTCTCTATAGGAGACTGCTACAGTCTTGAAGTGGGTGTGGTCACAGAAATGGTCAAAGGTCACAGAGGAGGGTTGAATAACATGTGCTGACCCATTCAGGTCAACCATAGACCAGGGTCAGCCCCCCACACTGTGCCAGCCTGCAGCTGGCATGTCACAGACCACATTCTTCTCTGTAGGAGGGACTCAATTGAGAAGAGGCTGCACATCACAGTGACCTACTGAGTGTCTCGTCCACATGTTTATGTCTCACCTGGACCACATCACAGGATGACAGAGCAAAATCAACAGCAGCTGAATCACAGAGCAGCAAAGTGATCCTGAGATCAGTCCTGAAACAAGCTGAATAATGATGACTGTCTCCCTGAGGCTGAAACCTACAGATATATACACTAATTATACACACTGCACAGTGAGCAAAGTGAACTCTCTTTATCTGAGCTCTCCAGGAATGCTATAGATTTTACAAAGCAATTAAAAAGGGATAGTTGGGTTTATTTGATGTGGGGCTGTATGAGGTAGTCATGCATAGTGGGTGTGTTACCTGCAGTAGATTCAGATCAGCGCTCCCAGTTAGGAGAGACGGCTGGGAGCATCAGCACACCAGCAGAGCTATGTGCTGCTGTGCACGTGGCCAGCAGAAAAACGTGACACTTTTAGAAAATGGCTACCGAAACAATGCAATATTACTAAATGTATGCTTCATGTAGAAAACAGCACTTTCCTTTAGTACATTTTTTCAACTGCTGCAAGCACTGTATTACGCCGCAGGTCAGCTGAGTGATTTAGAAAGCGGTGTTATACAGTGTGCGATGTAGGTGTGCTTGTGCATAGGAATATGGCAGTTCAGCGGTTGAAAAAAATGTAGTACCAAAGGAAAGTGCTGTTTTCTACATGAAGCATACATTTAAATGGATATTGGATAGTTTTAGTGGCCGTCTAAAACACATTTTTTTCTGCTGGCCCCGTGCATAGCAGCACATAGCTCTGCTGGTGTGCCGGCGTTTCCTGCTTCATCTCCTAACTGGGAGCGCTGATCTGAATCTCATATCAAATAACACCAACTATCACTTTAAAGCTTCACAGTCCAGTGTTAAAACAAGCATCTATGTGTATATGTTATGTTTGATGAGAAAACAACTGATAAAATCATCTGTAAGAGGGAAAGACTCCCAGCTGACATGTGAACACAGTCACTGTACAGGCAGTATTAGCACATTAAACTGTTCTAGTGCTTCAGAGACTAGGCAGATATCCCAACAGTCAGGGCTCATTATTTAAAGACACAGGTACCTGTAAAACAGTGCAGTCCAGGGTCACGCAGCACACATAACCTGGTCCATTCTGGCCTGCAGCTCGAAGGCGTCGGGCCGATCCTGAGGGTTGACGGCAAGCATGTCTTGAAGCAGCTTCCTCACGCCGTCAGACATGCATGATCTGCGTTTCTGTGGGATGCTCAGCACCATCTTTGGGTTCTCTAGTAGTGCCTCACCTACCGGCACAATGTCTGCTCCCTGTCTCACATATGTCCCCAGCAGCTCCCGCTTAGACTCTGCGTCGATAAAAGTGATCCTCTCCAGCATGGCCCAGATGATGATGCCCAGGGCGAATATGTCTGCCTTGGCAGTGTAGTGGCCCTCCCACACTTCGGGGGCCATGTAGAAGTCTGAACCACACGCTGACGACAACCAGAACTTGTTGACGTTGACGTTTTTGTTCTTATCTTCACCATCCTTGCCCTCGCTGGCGTTACCCAAACCAGCACAGACCTTACTCAAGCCGAAGTCGGCCACCTTGAGGACCGGAGTCCCCGACTTCTCTGAGATGAGGATGTTGTCTGGCTTCAGGTCTCTGTGGACGATGTTGTTCTCGTGCAGGAAAGCGACTGCGCTGGTCAGCTGGAGCATGAAGCTGTTGTTGGTTCGTGGGTCGGGTCGCCGAGACAGGATGAACTGGTTGAGGTCTCCACCTTCGCAGAACTCCATGACGAACCAGAGGTAACACGGCTCCTCTGGAGGACTTAGCACCCTCTCACCTGGAACAGACACATACCAGTCACTCACACAGTCATGCAGTGTAACACAACACCACATATTTCACTAAAAGCAGAACATGTATTGATGATGATTTGGATGCGTCACTGAAAAAGTACATGAGAACACCAGCTACAGAAGAAGCACTCGAGAACCCTTTGCACAGGTACCACTCCAGTCCCACTGGACATGTCCTGCCTGGTTCTGTGTGGACAGTGTCTGAGTTACAAGACAGCTTCTCTAATGTGTTATTATAGGTTTCCAACAAGAACAATATGTGAAGCAGAGGAGTTAAAAGTTCATCAGTAATGACTGACAGTGAGACAAATTATTCACAGACTGGCTATGCTGCACACAGGCCAGTGACTGAGGAGCAGATTTCAGGTAACAAGGTGCAACTGCAGCTACCTGGACTATGACCACAACAATGCGGGCAGGGGCCCAATCTGCTAAACCTTTTCATTGGTCACACCTGTTCTCTGATTGGCTGTGACCCTGATACTCTTCTTCACTGAATGTGGGATGGGGAAAAAAATAAGACATGTGTGACACTGCGCCCTGGACTCTTCCTCAAATAACATCACAACCTTAAAAAACACAGATGAATTAAAATGAAGAGAACTATTGATTGTCGTTTCGACAAGTAAAATGCTCTGGTCTCTACCCCTGAAAAGGCCCCGCCCAGACCTGACATCATTGGTGGAGGTAACCGCTCCACCTCCTGATCAATGATGGAAATATTCAGATCCTTAACTTCAGTAAAAATACCAAAAGAACAATGTGAAAACAGTCCATTAGAAAGTATAACTGACTGATGTATTATTATATATGACATCATTAGGTTTGAAAGATTAGATTTGAACATTTGTTGATATGAGACCACATGAGAAGTTTAGAGGAAAAAATCAATGTGTTTTGAAGCTGTTAACTCAGATATCTGAACTGTGACCTGACCGGCCACACTCTCATGTTTGTAAGACACCAGGAGCCAGAAGAGGCTGGAAACCACTGGTTTCATCTGGATTTTAAATATTTGATACACTATTCACTGTGTAAAATCTTCATCTATAACAAGTAACTAGAGCTTTCAAATAATTATAGGAGCTGGAAAGTTCAATATTTCTCTCTGAACTGTAGTGAAAGCAACATAAAATGGAAATAACCAAGTACAAATACCTCAATATTGTACTTCAGTAAATGTACTTAGTTACTGAGGAAGATACTTAATCCTGACCCAACATCTTCATCAGAGATTGGATACAGAGTCAGAGCCTACAATATACATACGACCTAAACATGTGTCCTTATCGCAGACTGACTTCGATGGCTAAGATGTGAGCAAATGATCTAAAAGGTAACACTTACAGTGTGTTATTCATTCAGTCAAACCTTCATTTATACAGGAAACACCACTGAGTGCACTCAGGTGATCAGTGTCCTTCCAAGGACACTGATGACCATACAAATACACAATACCAGAAACAATAACTCAAAAATGTAAAAACAACTGTGACAGATAAGCAATATCAAGTATAAGAACAATAAAAGCACACTAACATGGGACATATTGTGTGTGGAGAAAACGTTAGTGTGGACAGCTGAGATAAATCACTGTCCATCACAGTCTGATCATAAATACAGATCATTAATGCTGCTCTGATGAACAGATGAAGACAGCACACACTGTTGTTGACGTGGTGCAGTGACTGTGACATACACAGAAACACCTCTGGACACAGCCAACAGTCTGGACTCCATTTTAGTGAGTCTCAGCCTCGGGAGCTCCCTCACAAAATCTGCCCATCCCCCAACGAGCCAGTGTCATGGCGACAACAACAGTTCTGACTGGGGGAAATTTCATAAAACAAAGCTACACACACTAAACCTGACATGTAATAGCTGCTGTAGGGCCAGTGAAGATCCGCTTTAGACAAACACCACCGACATTAAACATTCTCATCTGGGTTACACTGAAGGACCAGTGAGCTGGAACCGATAACATACCGAAACTGATAATTGATCCGCCCTGATCATCAGATACTAGAAAGAGCTCAGCACTGCCATTTATTATATGGCAAATACATTAAATACAGTCAATTAGAATCGAAATCCGAGCAACTGCCTCCTGATTTGGGTAGGAAACCAGAACGGTATTTAAAAACCCAACTAATTGTGATTGCATCTGATATATGGGACAAAAACCAAACCTCTGTGCTACAACAGCACCGTGTCTGGAGAGTGAAGGGCTGTGTCTTGACTTCGGCCAACAAAAAGCAGCAGTTAATCCTAAATTACCTGTCTACTGGAGAACTAGATGGACTCACCTTTCAGTGAGGTCTCCACCAGGCGCAGGTACTGCTTGGACCGTTTGTTCCCGTGACTCATTTTCTGGGCCATACCGTTCCTCTGCAGCACACACTCCTCCAGCTGCACCACATTCTGGTGCCGCTTCTCCAAACTCGCCAGCGCCCAAAACTCCTGCAGGGCCAGCTCCACGTTTTCCGGTGCGTCGCAC
Organism: Seriola aureovittata; assembly: GCF_021018895.1. Taxonomy (NCBI): domain Eukaryota; kingdom Metazoa; phylum Chordata; class Actinopteri; order Carangiformes; family Carangidae; genus Seriola; species Seriola aureovittata. The sequence goes on from NC_079365.1 coordinate 626,472, forward strand.
CGCAGCTTCTTCACGGCGACTTTAGCTCCGGATCTCCGGGCCACCGCTTCATACACCACGCCGTATGTTCCCCTTCCAACCTCCTGCAGCAGGCTGTAGCGGGGTGCCATGACCCTCCGCTCCAGGCTGCCCTGCTTGAAGAGGCCGGTGTCCTCCTCCATGTCATGGTCTTCTTCCGTGTTTCCCACGCTCAGACACCGCAGCACACTGGACTCGTCAGTTCGCGCTCTGGTTTGTCGTCTGCAGCACGCTCGCGAGCTCCTCGTGCGTCTCCGCCAGTTGTCACCTCCAACTGTATCCATACGTCTGCGTGAGCTTTCACGACTCAAACATTAGACAGAAAAGTGTCCACATGTTGTCCAGGTGACCCGGATCCCTGATCTGACGGTGAAAACGGGGAAGAATTTGCTCAGTAATGAAGGTTACAGAGAGGAGGAGGGTGGACGGTAGGGGGAGGGTATTAACACCGATACGATGCATTACTATATTTCCGGTCGGGAACTTCAAAATAAAACGTGTAAAGTTTAATGCGTTTCTTGTTGTGTAAGTTCACGTGTTCTTCTTCTTCGTTTCTATGGCAAATTGCAACCATATGGAGCATTATCGCCACCTACTGCAGAATTATAGAATCCTTATATCCTTGTTATTAATCCAGTGTCTTTGAGGTAAATAAAAATATGGTTCCAAAAACCATTCCCAGGATTATTTGTAAAGCCAGTTTGTAGATCCATGCGTTTTATCCCTTCTTGTTCCAAATTAGTCCTAGATATGTTCCTCTCCTTTTCATATTTAGGGAACACAAAAAACATGCATTCCACAGTCTCTTTGTGTTTACAAATGTCATAGTTTCCAGATGGGTGTTTTACAATAAGATGTAATGATGAATTCAGTTTGGTATGTCGTAATCTTATTCTATTTAGCAAGCACTGTTCTCTCCTACTTTTCCCCAAAGTCTTTTCCACTCCAACATCCTACTGGATCTGGTACAGTTGTCTTCATTTTAGCTCTACATGCCATAATTTTTGCCACTGCCTTGATTTTGTGCCAAATAAATGATTTTGTTTATATTTTACTTATTGGTATATGTAACTCTACATGCTCTGCTTTTAATCTATGTTTAGCTAATTGATCCACTGTTTTATTCCCTATAATTCCTACATGAGCTGATACCCACAAAACCTAACTTGTGTTCCTAACCTAATGATTCTATATAATAACTGCAATATTTCATAAATAATGTCTTGCCTGAATTTTGAAGAAGTGTGTTTTAAACTAGTCAGTGCTGCACTATGAACAAATTAACACTTGCATAGGTTTGTGATCCTCTACCCACTGAAGAGCTAATAAGACTGCCATCATTTCTACTGAATATGCTGTGATCACTTTGCCAACTGCACAACTCATTTTACCATTATCTGGGTTTTTAGATCAATTCGTAATATGGATATATTGTCCATACATTTCATGAAGAACTGTGTTCACATAAGCCTGCAAATTTATTGAATGTCTTTTTAAATGTACATGATCCAAGATTTAAACTGACATCTTCTACTACATTTTTCCTTATAAAAAGACAGTTTCTGATTTATCTACAGATAACTTAAAGTCCCACGTCAGAGACCAATTTTCAACTTCAATGATTGCCTCCTGGACTTTTTTCACAACATAATTTATATTCCTACCCCTTTTCCAAATAGTTCCATCATCTGCAAAAAGTAACTTACCAATGTCTGAACCTACCTTATTACATATACCATTTATCGTAATAGAGAACAGAGGGGGACTAATTATACTACTTTGAGGGGTTCCATATACTTCATTGAAAAACAATTCCCAACACGAGCCCAAATAGACCGACCAAATAAAAAGTCCATAATCCACTTATATACTTTACTTCCAACACCCATATTATCTAATTTTATTAAGAGCCCTTCCTTCCACATCATATGATAAGCCTTTTCCTCATTGAAGAAAACAGCTACAACACACTCTATTTCCCTGAGCTTTCCTGATGTCAGACTCCAGACATAAGATTGGATCAAAAGTACTATGTTCTTTTCTAAATCCACTCTGACAAGCAGTGATTATTTCATTTTTTTCAATGTAGTATGTTGGTCTTTCTGTAAACATTCTTTCCATAATCTTGCATACACACAATGTCAAAGCTATATGCCTATAATTAGCTGGACAAGTAGGGTCTTTCTCAGGGTTTTTAATGGGTTCAATGACAGCCTCTTTCCACATTGCTGGAAGCTTACCTTCCCCCCAAATCCTATTATACATCTCCAATAACTTTTCCAATGCAATATCACTTAAATCCGTTAACATGACATAAAATATATTAGCCTTACCAGGAGCAGTCAATTTGCACTTATTTAGTCCCCTTCTCAACTCATGAATGGAAAAAGGACGATGTAAAGCACTTTGTGATACATTTAAGTTCACAATTGTTATTCATGAACATGGCATCTGTAATAAAAAAAAAGACACAGCTCATGTTTGTGCTTTTTTGAGGAAATAATTATGCCAATATTTTACCAGCTGGCTCCAAATCACTTTAAAGGTACACTCTGTGACATAATTATAAACACAAGGGTCACAGCCCCATACCAAAATTCAATGTTACTCAGCTTCTCTGATGGTGTTCAAGATTGGTTGAGAGAAGTACCTAGAATATAACAGTTTTATTTAATTAGGCTGAACTGACAAATATAAAAGCCGGACTCTTTAAAACAGACTTCCCAATTATATGTGAATACACCTGTGACTTACAGGGTGTATTTTTTTTTTTAAAAACTACCGATTGGTCAACTGTAGACAAAGAGAAGTATCTGGACTTACTTCAGGCATACTCACTCTGAGCCAAGGATGTAGTTAAAATGTCTTTATGTCAGGAAATATCTAAGTAAAAATATATTATATGTGATTCCTTATACAAAATGAATGGCGAAAAGGGCTAAACCAGCATGTTACACAATAAATATACAAGTAGACTATGTAGAAAAAAAGTCACAGTAATGATTATAATCATAATCATAACAATAGAGGAAGTAGCCATAAAATATCCACAATATAAGCAATGCTGAGTGGCAGGACACAAATATACCATAAAAACTAATAAGGCACATTATCCTATGGCACACCGCTACCATATTTGTCATGAGGGCAACTGCAGCCTTTTGGAAGAGAAAGGTTTGAGGAGCAGTGTATGAGAGGAAATAATCGTCAAAATAATTGATCTCAGAGACTTATTGGATTTTTAAATTCAACCCTTTCACGAGGAAATTGATTTTTTTGTAATCGGTTTCACTCCTGTCATCAGTACTTTTATTTTTGAGTCGTCATTTCCGGCCTGTTTCAGGCTCCATCTTGCTGCTTGACGCTCGTGAAGGGACGGGTTGCAGAGTTCGAATGTACCACTGTAAAAGAACACGGGGTACCAAAACACAAAGCTTGTGTGTGTGTGTGTGTGTGTGTGTGTGTGTGTGTGTGTGTGTGTGTGTGTGTGTCGGTGAACAAACGATCTTTGTAAACACCATCAGATACAGTGAGTAGCAGCTACACGAACCTTTCCACATGTTCTGTAAATCACAGGATCAGATCTGTCAGTGACGTCACACATGAAGAACAGCTTAGTGTGAACAGCTCAATAAAATGCTGTATATGTCGCTTCAGTCATAGTAGAAAAGTGTTCGTCGTTTGCGTTCACATTTGTTCCCCCGCCACTTTCCCTCTGATGGTTTCTTCCGTTCATTTCTTATCCAGCATGGCACTTCACGTGCGCGTATCCTCAGCCCCCGGGGGCACGTGTGCCAACACGCTGCCTGCAGATTCAAGGACAGATGACGTCACACAATGCAGACACATGAATCATTACAAAAACCAGAAACAATCTTTATTCTCTCCTGACTGGTTCCAAAGATATAAATCATGTTGTCAGTCTTTTTGATGAAAATGGTGTCATATGTCTGTTCACAGTTTCCTTTTCAGAAAACTCTGCCCTTCCAGATGAATCAATGCACTTTTGAAAAGCCACTTAAAGAACACAGCCTTTACTGATGCTGGACGGAATTAAACTAGACTGTAATAATAAGAATAAGAAAAATAAAAAATAAAATGGTAGTCTACTAAGTTTTTCTGTAAGTGTAAAATTGAAAACATTAACTGGAGAAGGGCTAAAAACTGGTTATCAAACAAGGCTCAGGAAGTTAATTTTAAAATGTTGTGTTATATACATTATACACTGCTGGTGTTTTCAGACACTGATATCTTTTGTACCCTTTGTAAACATGATATAGAAACCGTTTCTCACCTATAGTGTGAAATATGCCAGAAGATTTGTAAAGACCTTGTGAGGATCATAACTCTCTCTACTCCTTTAACCTTGAATATAGGCTATTATTTGTTACTGTGTTGATCCAAATGATGGCGAATGAATATTTGATTAACTTTATTATTCTATATGAAAAATTCTTTATTCACAAACATAAAATTGCCAAATCATTTCTCAATTTTCACATTTTCTCCTAGAACTGATTCTGTAGGCTATTCAAGTCAGTCGATCTATTCGAAAAACACAAAGAGTAATAACCACCTCTAACTGAATATGTTAATATTTGTGTATTCATGTACCCTAAGCCTTTTAAAAAATAAACATTTGTCTTGTTGTATTTTCATGTTTCCTTTGGTACTTATGTCATTTCAGGTCATCTTATATGTGTTTCTGCTGTTTTACTTGATATATAGTAATATCCTTTGTAAATAAATAAAAATCACAATCACAAATTTGCAAAGTTGATTGAAAAAACAGCAAAACAAAAATGCATTTCTAGTGTTAAAAATGATTTATTTATTGATAAAAAATCTTCAGTTTTATTTTCATACCTATTATAATTAAGCTACACATCACCTGTCTGAAGTTTTGATCTCTGAAACTGATTCTTAGGACATTGTCTGGATTTATTCTGTATCTGTCTCATCAATCTGAATTAACCGAAGTTTTCTTTATTCACCATCTGTAGGAAAAAAAAGTTTCCGAAAATAAACTATATATCATCTGTCATCACCTGCCCCATCCTTTATTTACTTAGTGAAGTTGTGTATGTCAGTACAAATAAGTCACTGTATGAAAAAATCTGTGTTGACATGCTGTGATGGAGTGAATCAATACTTTTAGATGACTCAGTGTCTTTTATCAGGACACAAAAGCTTCATGTTCCCTTTGGGTCACTTCACCTATTTCCTTGTTCAAGCATTTTGTGTCCACAAAGCTTCGAAAATCAAAACTCTTCACAATTTTCAGCTGTATTGTGTTAAACTGGATTGCATAGAAAACATGATAGATGCATAAGTGCTTTACAAGATACTTTTCAAATATCTATAATACACACAGGGCGGTATATGAGGATGGGGCATGTGGACGGAAAAGATGATGGCAGGCAACAAACAGAATATTTACTAATGGAGGACTCTAACCATGTGTTGTCTCTGTACCAGGAATCATTACATGCCCCCTTCTTGACCCTGATAGTGAGAGAGACAGGGGGTTCAGAGTCCCCTGCACCAACCTCACTCTGGCTCTTCATCCAAATCTGTGTCATCCAGGTTTGTTGCTTAAACACAAACACATGTCATAAACATCCATACCTGTATTCAGCTAAAACCATGTCATGTGACAACTACACAAGGAAGAGACTCAGTGCTTGAAATGTTGAATGAAAAGTGTGGTGGACATGAGCACTGCTCAGCAAGACAAAACCTTCACGCCTCATCACCATAACATAAGAAAATAATTCAGGTGTTATTTTAAATAATCTCACTGTCCACTTGTGAACTCCAGTGTCATATAGAACAGTTATTTTTACCTGTCCTCATTATCTTGCTTAGTCTGTCCACAGCCTGGTCCTGACCTTGACTGGCTCCTGCTCCACTCTCACTGCTCTGAGCTGTGTTCACTGGCTGCCAGGCTGGGACTCCACCTGTCCCTTTTTATCATACTTTCTATCTCTGCCAAACATTATACTTAACAAAATGCTAATTACATGAAGTAACATTAGTGGTATTCTGAGTTCAGGCACTCAGTTCCACCCTACTGTGAGAGATCAGACATTTCCCTTGTTTTGAGGTGTCTGGGAAGCAGCTTTAGTTTCATTTACTTATCAGTGACTGTGACATGACCGTCTGCAGCGCGAAGGTGAATGAACTGCCACTGCCCAGTGTGAATTTTACACACCGTTTCGACACATGGACAGTTATTTTGTCTCCTTTAGTAGCCTGGTGAAATGAAGGCCCTTTCAAAACATCACTGACGGGACTGTGGAGGCTGTTTCTCATGTGTATGCCAGCAAATGGCGCAGACATGCCCGATGGTATGTGTGCACACTCTGCTTTTTTCGGGGTGTCTCAGTGGAGATGTGCACAGTGACCTCACATAGACAGTCCTTTCAGCAGGGAAGTGATGTGGAGGTGGAGAACACTTCAGTCTCTTCAGTATATTTGGATGGACGTCTCAGGGGGAGGTTAATATATCCCAGTGTCGTGCCATCAGGACAAGCAAGACAAGCAGTGTTTGCCCAGTTAAAGCTAAAAATAGAATCAGTTACAACAATACTGAAGTGAAAAGATATCTCTCCTCACATCTGATCTCAGAACAGCGTTCTGTCCCATAAAGGATCTGATGTCTGTTTGCATCCATCATGTAATTTACTGCCCACTTGCGGCGCTAGCAGGGTATTGTCTCTTAAGCTAGCGTGACTTCCAGCTGTTGTATCTATAGTTTCTGTCATTTTTATGGGTGTAACCATGTCCCATTGACAAAGGCTGGAGCTTGCCAAGCAGAGAGGACAGCATCCGAAGGTTTGCACAATGAGGATAATCCTGGAACTTTGACTGGTCACGAGCGATAGCCAAAGTGTGCTTGTCAGGCTGTCCTTCACTTAGCTTCTACCTTTCTGAGCTCAGATATGATAGCATTACACGCATGCGCAGACGTATATGCAGCAGTAGCAAGTAAACAAGCTAATTACACTGATTTACCGTCTCTGTGTGAGATCTGCTGTAAGTTTGTATTTTGTTAATTGCTGTAGTGGGTTCAGTCAGCTGGAGTTCAGTTGTCCAGTGTTTGTTTGTGACATTATGAGAAACAAAATAGAGTTTTTTCTCTTTGTCCTGTGCTGACATCATCCCATATGAAGCAAAATGTGTGATGGTCATGGATGACCTCATCTGTGCTGTCTCCCTGGTGAGGGAGCACTAAAGATGAGGCTTTTTTATTCTGTTGTTTCCCAACATGTTTGGATAAAACACTGATGTGTTATTTTGGTCACAATCTATTTTCTAATGGGGCAGAAGTTTCTGCACCTTGATCTGTAGAGACCCTAGTCTGGTGTTGAACAAACCCTTCAATCTGCAGGCTGTAATGTGTTTAACATGTTTGTGTGGTGACGTGTGGAAGATCATCCAGATGAAAACTGGATTTTACCTAGTTAACTGTATATGTACATATATGCATTATGTCTGTACTCATAAAACAACAGATATTTGTATTAAGCCATTACTCTGGAAGAGGACTGAGATGTCTAATGTCCTGTCCTTCACTCAGAGGTAGCATATGCCCTCTTGTGCTCACTAGCAGAACTACATTATCTATGCAGAGATTACAGTACACTGATTTATATTGTGCTTAGAAATAAGATCTTTCTCAAAATTTCTCAAATTTTCTCAACTGATATGTAGACAGGGTCGCTGTATATACAGTACATTAACATTCATTTAACATACAGTGATATCCAAAAGACTCTTGCAACCAGAACCGAGATAGACTGAACCAGACAAACTTGGTGTCATTTGAAAGGCCTTGTTTCCCTAAAAAGTTTGAGCCCCTGGCTGCTTCCTACACGGAGCAGTTACACCAACAGACACACAAACTGCTCTTTAATTATAGTGGTAGGATAGGCTATATCAGCTATTTTACAGTTATGAATTTTAAAATGACATTCTGAGCAGGGCCCATTGAGAAAGCTCTGCCCCCTCTAGCTCCGCTCCTGCATGCAGGTCTTTACAAGAGAGAGGTCTTAATACGAGGGATGATGCTTCAGCGCTGCCTTTCATTTTAATACTGACTACTACTAATCACTCAGTTTATGATACAAGAACTTTTTGGGATTCTGGTCCTAAATGTACTTTTGTCTGTGAGGTATGTTTGTATGAGTGTTCAAGTCAGATTTCTTCATCTGTCTTAACAGCACAAACTTGTCCAAGTTCATTAGGTTTGATCATTAGTATAATCAAGTGTCAAGGCTGTAAGGCTGCCTGTTCCAACTAGACTATGGCAATGCTTCATTCAGAAAAATGTCCTTCCAGAGTAAAAGAAAAAGACAGCAGTCAGTAGTCACATAAAATGACCCAAAACAATGAGAAAATGTTAATGGTAGATCTGTCAATGATGAGTCATCAGAGCAGCAGTATACAGTGACAGAAATAAGGAGGAAATGGTTTAGGCTGCATGAAGTTAAATGCTAAAAACATCTCTCTAAAATCAAGGGTACATGCAGTGAGATATCATACTAGCTTACAGCAGGTGATGTTGCAGCAGCGGGTGCAGCAGAGGATCATACTGAACAGTTGTGGCAGCTGCCGCAGTAAAGGAATTTTCCAACAACTACTTAAATGTAAAACAAAATCTGTAAAAATACTTAAATATAAAATTTCTCTCAGTAAATTGACAAGATATGATGATGATGATGAATGATGATGATGATGATGATGATGATGATGACATTCCTATTATTAAGTCAAACAAGTGTATTTCCCCCTGTTTAAGACTAATACCGCAGGTTTGGACCAATGGTGAATTTTGTTCATACAGTATACTGAAGAGAGAACTTTAATACAAATTCTCTTAAACTGCTCATGTGTGCCACTTCTAATAATAATAATAAAAAAGAATAATTCTGGTTCTCTCACGATGCTCAGTGAGACTTGTCATAACTGTGTCAGTCTCCTGAAACTGACACTTGTGTAGGAAATGACAACTATTAACAAGAACTATCAACTCCGCCAGCAGCAGCAAGTAGCCTGCAGTGTGGTCAGAGTGGAACCGGAAAACAACCTTGTTCTCGTTCCTCTCCAGGCTCTCTGGTGCTTGTCTTAAGTTTGCAGAAACAAGCTTTACACACTTTTATTTCTTGCAGTTTGCTCCAATATCAGCGACACCACGAAGAAGACTTTTACACAACTATATTTTGGCCTCTCTCTGAGTAATGCAGGACATGTTTGTGTGATTTTACAGAAACAAGTGAAAAGGGAGAACAATATGAAAATCAGCTCAGTGACTGCAAAGACTACAAATTGATCCAGATGATGTTAACAAACACATCAGCTATGAATATGGGGATAACGATATTATAACCAAAGTGGAATATGTATAGTGTATGAAAAATATTTGCAGCACAAACTGACTAAAATGTCTTGCTGGTAACAGCCCTTGATGCGCCAGGGTCGGGTCTTCTCAGAGTCAGGTTGTTTGGGGATGCAGCTTAAAGCGATTGGTAAACTCAAACAGTTCATTTGTTACTTGTGTGTTCACACACATACTTGTAGTAGTCTACATCTCAGTTCTAGAACCTGCATGCAGCTAACCCCCCCCTTCTAACCTGGTACCTTTAGACTATATGAGCTAGGCTATTAAAGAAAACCTTCCCTCCCCCACAAACCAGGTCTCAGTGGCCATTTTGAGTAGTTTCTTTGTTTACCACCATCATGTGTAGTCTTCTTTGTCCAGGGCATGTGGTCACAGCAACCATTTTGAATTAGCCATTTTATCTATCTTACCTTTGTCTGTGTCCCCACATACCCCCCCCCCCCCACACACACACACACACACACCTGTATATACTTCAGATTATACATTGTGTTTTTAAATTGTAAATAAATGTCTTTAAGTATAACTATTGGTGTGTTTAATGTTGCAGTGTGAGTGGGAATATTGCCAACTTCTACTCAGAACTCCAATCCTTCAGCTATGACTTACTGTTGATATGGTGATTTGGTTAAAGTTATTAAGTTAATCATTAATCAGAGTTCCAGATGAATAGTAATAATTTGAGACTGAATCAACATTGGCTATCCTCGGCTGGTACCGAGCACTTTCATTATTATTTCATTATTTAAATTAGTTATTATTCAATATCAATATTCTTAATATGAATATTTATATCATGATAGCCAATAAATTGATAAGCAATGGAAAGTCCAACAATGGTGTCCCACTCGTGAGGCAGAGCATCGAGCCAACAGTATGCCTGCCTCTCCTCTGGCACTGCTGCATCAGCTCCTGATATTTGGACCGATTCCGTCCGTTGGCCTCCTCCATGCGGTCCACCCAGGGAACTGTCAGCTCTATGAGGAGCACCTGCCTTGAAAAAGATGAAGATAGTACCATGTCTGGCCTCAGTGTGATTGCCATGATATGAACCAGGAACTCGAGCTGCCTCCCCGAGTCAACTCGCCGCTCCTAGTCCAAATCAGATGTGAGGTATTTGGCTGCTGGTCTGGGCTGCATCCTGCGGCTGCTCACCAGCTCTGACCAAGGTGATCTTCTTCTGGCCGGGTACATGTTTGTACCCGTCTTTGAATATTTTCAGTATCAACATATTTGTGACTAAATATGTAAATACAAAATTTCTTCATTATGTTCATAGAAAACATAATCCAGTTGCAATTACATTCATTAGAAAACATACTTGTTGCAGTTTAGTTAGTATAGTATAGAGAGATCATTTTTAGGAGACAGGGTGGCTCCAGCACACCTGTCATGGCAGTGTCTTTTTAGCTGGAACAGGTGTATCTGAAAACAAGTGACTCGGCTTCAGTCTCACAACTACACATCTTCTTCTGAAACAAAATTCTATTAAAATTAGAGTGCGAATTACACAATGACAATCAGGTCAACTTTTTCTCTGGGGTGTAAGGGAACCCAGTACAGTGCAGGTGTTACAGTGAACTGTTATGGTCCTTACAGTATCTTACTTGTTCAACTAAAGCTGACAAATAAATGTAGTGGAGTATGAAGTTCAATAGTTCCCTCTGAAATGTGGTGGAGTGGAAGTATAAAGTAAAACTAGAAAATTCCAGGGAAATTTTGAGTGCCACGGGGGCTACTGCCGGGATGAGTACATGATTTATTTCCAGTGTTCAAAAGTCACCCTGATCATATTCTGGTTTTGAGAAATGTCTTGATATAAAAGACTCTGATATAAAACAATGTCACATCCCTCCATCATGTATTATGTGGGAAATATCTCATATTCTGTGTTGTTTTTTTTAATAAAACAAGAGGCAACATGTCTACAAACGGGCATTTAAAGGGTTAAAATCCTGAAAACTAATAAACATTTGGTAGGTTTGAGCAGAACTGAAGTGGTTTAAGAGATTTATGCAAAAAAAGCAGAAAAAAATATTGATATATGATGATTTTATAGCATTTTCTTTGTGTGTCCTTTTTTGGACGCGAGGAACCCCAGAGGCTACAAAATGTGTTACCAGTGTATAATAGACCTGTAACAGTAACTGATTTTAAAAATATGTCAAAAAAGACACTTTCTTGCAGAAATCCATACCTTCAGCTGTAACACAGCCAAAATGATCAGCAAATCAAAAAAGAAAAGTGAAGAAAATGTCCAATAAAGGACAGAGGGACCCCTGAGGGTTAATAAATCCCATGAACCGCTATTTAAATTACCACTATTATGTTTTTTTCTGTGCTAAATTTAACATTACTGGGGAGGAGAGCAACGCGACGAGAAGTGACAGCGAGAGAGGGCTAGTAGCTTCTCCTCTCCTCTGTCTCAGCGGAGACCGTCACAACTTCATTCACTCTTTTAACAAAACAAAACAAAAAGCAACGAAGGAAGCAGTAAATGGACTTACATATTTAAGACCTAACTAAATGTAATTTAAGACCTAACATGCGGCTAATGTAAAGCTAGCGGAGCTTGGAGAGTTGGTTATCTGGTTGCTAGGCGCACGCACGCACACAGGTCAGGAGCTGCCGTTGCCATGGCAATGTGAAAATCTGCCCAGAATTTGGCTTCTACATGGCTTCAAACAACTGCAAATTATGAGAAAAACGTTACTTCTTTTCATAAACTGAAAAGACCGTGCCAGACACTGAAGCCAGAAGTTTCTACAGTCTCTATTTTATTCAGATATTCCTTAAAATGAGTGAGGAAGCTCAGTGCGAAGACAGAAAAAAAAAGACGATTACATTAGGTGTCAATGAGAGTGAGACAGGTATTGCTGCCGGACTCGGCACCCCTGTTTAAATTTTGTGCAGACCCTGCCTGTCAAAGTTACATTTTATGAATCCCAACAACTATGTCTACATTTTCAGAAAGAATTATTTGTCTCCTTTTTACGGTTTGGCCGTGAGCTCGAGTTAAAAATAAAAATAAAGGTTATTTTTTACTGCTTCACGCACTCTAGCCAACTGACGCTTTCACTCTAACTTTGAAGAAAAAGGGATTTGCACTCCTCCTTTGAGTGCTCACAGTTAGAAAAGTTTACATGTTATGTAAAAACAGTTCCTGTCTTTTTGAGAGAGCAGAAGTTTTCCTCCGTTTTATAGTTTGAATCACATTTCTACGTGCAGGTATGAGAGAGCTGGGTGACTCAGCAAAAAGGTGCAATTTTGTCGAAAAAAGGTGGGTTTCTAAAGAAAATTCCAATGCATTCCTAATGCATTATTTATTCCCAGTTTTTTGGGAATAACTTTGGGAAAAATTGGAATTTTAACACCAAAAGTCATAGCACCCCTTGCGGGATCAAGACACTCCTCTCAGCTATTCTAGCTGTAGAGGAGTGCCTCGGAGCTGAGCACCCGTGGCACTAATAAAATGGAAAAAATCAATTAAAGTACAAGTACCTTAAAACTGGAGAGTATTTTGAGTAAATGTACTTCATGACTTTCCACCAATGCTAATACAATTGCAATGACCCAACAGGTAAAAGTCCTGAATGAAATCAAAGGTGTCTATTATAGAAACTAATATCAAAAAGGTAAAAGACCAAATAAACCACCACAGACACACAAAAGACTATTATATATAACATGAAATAATAAACTCTATACTGATGTCAAAACGTACCTTAAAGCTTAAGTTAGAAACTAGCTAACATTAGTTAGCTAAACAGTAACTTAAGGCCTAAGTTAGAAACTAGCAAACATTATTGTTCATCTACTTGACACAACCTAATTAAGAAACTCTGAGGGTAATAAAGTAAAGTTTCTTAAATGAGCTAGATAGTTAGGTACTGCTTATTACATTTACCTACAGTGTCTTTGTAGGTCAGGTTAAGAAATGGTATGGTCCACGTTAGGGGTGTCTAAAACTGTATTACAAGATTATTCAAGACATTAATATAGGAAAATATTATAATATTTACAATTACAGGTAAGAAAGATATATATTCAGTCCCCCAAAATATCGTTTTTACATCTTTTGAGGGGGGGGGTCCATGTCTCAAGCAGGGTGGTCAGATTCTGTTATCGCCCTCCAATTAAAATCCAAAAAATTCAAAATAACTGGGTTCAGACAAAATTAAAACCTCGAATAAAACAATTTTAATGTTTTTCTACATTTGTATACACTTTTACTAAAACCACTGAATGTAGAAAAGGGTTACAATGAAAATATTACACAATAAAATGGTGTGTGTGGGGGTTGAGGGTGTCTTGTGTGTGTTTTACCATGGCTATACAGACAAAGAAAAGCATGAGCAGCAGTTCTGGCTCTCCAAAAGCTCAAAAATACTTCTAAATCTTACTTCTACAACTGCCCTGTGAAGCTTCAAGGCCTCTAGGCCTAATAGTTTAGTTTAAAAGGTAGCAAAAACAAAAACATGTCATGAGAAATTAAACATAAAAAATTGGACACTGGACTCACTGAATGGTGAGCGTTAAGAACAGCTGTCCTGCAATGAAAAACACTACTGACTCATTCATCAGTTATCAGGAGCACTGACCCATTGGGGGTCATACAGTGGTAATTCTGTACATGTCAGCTAAACAGATGCAAACAACAGCTGAACTCTGTCTTCACAGTCAAGACTCGCACTCAGTGATAAAGTCTTTTACTTTAGAGGTCTACAACCTCTTCTAAATACAATATGTTAAACTAGAATCAAAAATGAAAAATTCAAAACAAACATGTATATATGTTAAGGAGAAAGGCGTATGTAAATCAGAGCGTAACAACAACAGCTGTGTCAATATCAAAAATCCAAAATCTGCTATTAAATTGCAAAAAGAATAAAAAAACATTATGGTGACATCATAGAAACAAAAATATATATACACAGATTTCATTAAGCAATGCTTAAATTTGGGAGCTCTGATCTGCTGCTTGTAGAGTCAAGTCTCCAAAAAAGGATAGATCATCTATGTAGCACCATGAACCGAAATCTTGTCTGCATCAGTCACCGCAATGTGACTCTTGTAGTGGTTCATGAGCTTTCTCCAAGCTCCACTTTTGCTCAGTAACTCCTGGTTCCCTTTGAGAGGAGAGACACATTTGAGTTATGAAGCTGGGTACAGCAGGAGATTTGAGCCTTAGTAAGTGTAGGCAGAACAAAGACAGGAGCTACAGTATCTCACCAATGATGCACAGTCCCTCCTTGGCCCTGGTGATGCCCACATTTATCTGGTTGGGATCACCCACAAAGCCCAGATGTTTGGAAATCCAAGCCCTCTCTGGTTCACTCTCAATCTCTTCACTTGGCAGAGAGCACACTGTAGATATGATGACGTAACGCCATTCACTTCCTACAAGACAAAAGGTTCTGGGTCACATGATGGGCCATCGCTGAAACAGTAGATGTTTTTCTCTGGTGGCCTTCCATTTTACACATCTTGAAAAATTGTCTACATCATGACAGTAATTAAGTATTTCCATTGTGTAAGAGTCTCTCTACAACATTTTGAAGTGAGTTATCCCTTTTATTTCACCACATGAATCTGTATTTGCTGTTTTACAGATTGAATTACAGATTAGTGTTTTACAGATTGAATTTTTTTCATTCAAAATGTGAATTATGTTGATAAAAGATGACACACTGGTGATTTAAACTACAGCAGGTGTGTAGACCCAGCACCACTGGGGAAAGCTACAACATTAAAATACTGGTTACATGTAAATACATTTAACAGCTTAACAACACAATGAGTCATATTCCCACTGTGGTCTTGCTACTTTAATTTCAGTAAAAGATTTGTTGTTAGGTAGCTAAGCCTACCTTGGCTTTTAGTGATTGTGGTAACAGTGATGTTATTCATTTTCTTCTTCTTCAGCGCTTCTCTTATTTCTGACACTTGTGCGTTATACGGCGACAAAATCACAATACTCTGCTGTTCGATTTTGGCAGTTTTCACCAGCTTTTCAGCAATGTCAATCTGTAAGAGAACCAAAGGAAAACCTGTGATTGGAAGCAATAATGAATAATATCACAAGGAGCAAGGAACTGCAAGGGTGCAAGTAGGCCTACCACTTTCTTTCTCTCTTCTTTGTTTGCTTTAGAGTTCTCATTGCCCTTGGCTGTGTTGACAACCAGTCTGATGGTCTGTCCTTTGACATGCCCAAAAACAATCGGCATTGTCCTCTCATCCACACGCAGGACACTGCTCGGCTGCTCCACGCCAGTCTTCAGCTTTCCCTCATAATATTCTTCTGATGGGAACTTGCATATGTCCAAGTGCTATAAAGATACATAATTGATAGATGTTAAGTTGAATTTAAAATACTAAATACAATATTGTGATAGTAAGTACATAGTATACAATACGTATGTATGTATATATATGTATTTATACGGGTAGAAAACCCTTCGAGATGAACCATCTTGTTTTCAAGCCGGTCCTTAACACAAATACAGAAAATACAGATAATACATATACAGATACAGACAATCAGTGTTGTGCATGAACACATTAAATGAACGCTGTTCATTGAACACGTTCATATTTTTTGTGAATGCTGAACTAAATGAATCAGTTTTCAAATGATGAATGTGAACGTGAGGCATTCACTCACGTTTTATGACAGTTTTAAGGCACGCCGCATGACGTCTCTATGACGCGGCTCAGCTTGGCTGGTGCTAGCAGTACAGACGGTACAGATGCATCTACGACTGCTGAAGCCAGTTTGTTTGAGCATTTGAAGCAGTTTTATGAACAAACAAGTGAAGACTGAGACGGATTATATATAGATACGCATTTTAAATGTAACTCGTGTCTGTGATTCTTCAGTGGTGAACAATAATCCATTTAGTTTGGGAGTGGCAGTGATTTGGGGCTGGTGATGGATGGTTAGAAGAATAGTGGCCTATTTATTAAAAAAAACGGAACAAATGAACGTGAACTAGTTAATGTTCATCTGTATGAACTGAACTTTGAACTAGTTCTTTTTAAGTGTGAACTGGCACAACACTGCAGACAGTGCATAATAAATCAGCACAAATACACTCACACATACACAGAAAAAACCACTGGTTCCCCTATGATGTCAAATACATACAGTAAATGTACATAGAGAGCTATATCCATGTATTTACATGCACCTGTACATTCAAAATAATTATTTCACAAATGTCTTGAATATTAGAAACAAGAGCACGTTGTCTGAAGATAAGTGAAAAGGGATGGCTTAAAGTGATGAAAATTGGTGATATATTTAAAGGCTCACCTCCAACTTTCTACAGAAATTCTATCTAGGATCAAAGAAAAGAGGATGCTAAGTTTTGCTGTTGATACATAGCTAACATTAGCATTAACAGCTGTTTCAGTCTAGAAAAAAATGTTGTAAGTTCAGCATCAAACTTTATTCTTTACTCACCAAGAGCTGTCTCCAGATGTGGAAAGCAACTCTCTTGTTTTGCTTCTATTTCTATCATTTTTATATTTTACTTAAGGTAGTATACTGACCAGCTAGCTCTGTCAGCCAGACTGTCTCATCCAAGCATCAACCTATGAGGCTGGAAAATGAAGCCAACATTAAAGTGACAAAAGCAGTTCCTCTAATGACCACTTGAGGCTGGCTCCAACAGTGAGTCAACAACAGTGTTTGTGTGTGGTGGGGTCTCATTAACTAGATAATTAGCTGGCAAATGAATTAGCCTTGGGTTAGCCTTCGAGCAAGACAAGCAGACGCCCAGCTGTGCTAACAATTCTAATGTTAGTGTATGCTTGACACAGTTATTAAACCGGCATGCACCGAAGTCTTAGTTCCACACACACACCCCTTTTTCCCCATCTTCACTGTAGCATCTAGTCTGCCCTGAAGGGGATTTATTATAACTCAAAATGACACACAAAAAATGATGGCTGAAGTGCTTGGCAAGACTGGTAAGTAAACAGCTGTTAATACTAATATCTTTACAAATAGTTCCTTTATGTAAGAATGATAAAAATATACATTTCAAAATAAAGTGAAACTGTCTTTTAAGGTAGCGACAAACCAATCAACCAACCAATACAATACACATCATACACTATCATTACATATATAGCGTAAATATAAAATTCTCACCATCCTGTATTGGGTGTCCAGCATCACTGCCCTGTTCTCATGGATTGCATAGTAGCGTTCAAAAAGAGACTTGGCCATCCCCAGCTTCCTCACACGCTCGTTCTTCACAATGGGACGAAGCTGCTTGTGGTCACCGATCAAAACAATCTGAAAGTGATATTGTGAAACATTACAATGAATATCTCTAATAATTACAGCGGTGAGCCAGTGTCCCAAACTCCTGGAATTGAAAGAGAATAAGGTATAAAAACAGCCAGTTAGACAGCAGCACATGGATGGCTGTTTAGCACTTGGAGAACCCCTCTCTCCAAAATGGAAAGTCATCAAAAACAGAGGGATTATTCCCTGTGGAGGTTTATCTAACATTATTTCATGTGAAATTACATGATTGATAAGATTTTGGCCAAAATAGAATCATATTTTGACATTAAAACTCATTGTAATCTCAGACTATGGGCAGTATTTTCCTGAATCAAGATACAAAGAAGCAACGTTCATCATTAGCATACAAACATTAAATGAAAAGCACACCTTCTCTGGTTTGTTGCAGACTAATGGAATCAGGGCCTGGGGTTCAGTGGCCATTGCACATTCATCAATGAGGATCTGACGTGCACTGACGGTCTTAGTCAAGCTCGGGGTGGAAGATTGTGTGCATGTGCACAATATGATGTCATGCCGTTGAAGCTCATACGTCCGAGCATCTATGAGAAGTTTTTTGTATCTAGGAGGAAAAAGAATCCATGCAGTTAGTGCTGCGAATAGGCCTGCACGATATGAGTATGAAATTTGTGATGACTCTGTTCAATATTGCGGTGACGATGTGACTTGCAATAAACAAACAAATATTGAGGTGTGCATATACAGTTTTGCTGAGTGAAGCTGAATGAAGAACACAGACAAAGGTAGTGCTGCTGAGAGGAGGCAGCTTCTGTCTCAGGCTGTTGTTCCAAGTTTATAAAATCAAATGAATCAAATGAAGTTGCAGTCTACACACAGAAAACTTTCCTTTTAGCTTGTTCGTAACAGTTCACTATTAGCTTAACGTTAGCACGTTGGGCTCGTGTAAAACAAACCGCGGTGGACGGAGAAGTTGAAAATGTGTCTTTTCTACATGTTTAAATCTTGTCTAACAGGTTGAGTGATGGAGGAAGCGAATTGCTTTTTTACTTACAAAGCTTGTGATTGCACTCACAGTGCTACCACCTTAGTTGTTGTCAACTTGATGGTTCATCATGTTACATGTCTGTTTTCATTAGTGATGGCTACAGCAGACATGATAATGTTAGCTAACTGTTACCGATATTATGAATGTGTTCAGTAAATGTTGCTATTGCTAGCTGGCTAACTGTCAGCATTGCTGAAGAGCATATTACAGTGATACAAGCGTGGACTAATGGTTGTGGCTGCATTGTATTTCTGTTGGCTCTCGTGTTCACAGGGTAATTTTACTTAGTTTTCCCTCTTGTTGTGTGTTAAGCGTCCGCTTTCACTGGGCTTTGTAACACCTTGCTGACTGAGAACGTGAAGGGAGGGGAGATGTGTTTGTTTTGCTCTGAGATGCTGGTGGTCAAGTGACATCTTGTGGCAGTGATGATTGTTTACAGAACCTTCAAAACAATAGTGTATCTGAACTTACGCTTTCACCTCCTGAGCAGTCAGCTTTTTTCCTTTTTCCTCAAGGGCAAGTTTAATGCGTTGGTCAAAATCTTTTATTTGACTTGAATGAGGATTTTGGTTCTCTCGCATGCGATGATGCAGAGTGATGCTCCTTAAAGCATGTAAAATATTCAAGTGTTATATAATAATTAAAAACAGGAAACATTTCAAAAATGAGTGTCATTAACTGGTGTGATTACAATACCTGAGTTCTGCTTTGGAGCGATCTTGACGGCGTGTCCTCCTGGAAAACTGAAGGGTGCAGTCCGGATAAGGGTAATCAAGCATCTCCACCTGTTGGCTGTAGACCCTGAGGGGCCTTAGACTGTCCTTAAATCTCAATAGGTACTCTGTGTCAAAGCAGGAAAAGAAACACACAACACAACATGGATTATGATAACAGAAAAAACAAGTTAAAATTTCAGCAGAGACATAAAGTGACTTGCCTGCAACAACATCCACAGACTTGTTGGATGGGCCACAGTAGAGAATAACTTGTTTCTTGTTCTTATCCTTTGGGTCATCAAATTTCCTTTGGTTCGTTGAGTTCTGCTCAAAGAAACCGTGCACTATGTACACACCTACGACTGTCTTTCCAGTTCCTAAGAGACAAATGGGAAAAATGACTTAAGCCTTTGCTGAAAATATGAAGGATCAGGGTGAATATATGTTCTAGCTCTTACCAGGTGGTCCCTGTATAAGTGTGAAGGAGTTATTCAGAGCTATATCCACAGCACGAGACTGACTCTGGTTAAGGCTTGGTAGTCCATTGGATAGCTGTTTCCTCATGATGTAATCTCTTGCTTTTACTGCAAATGCAAAATGAGAACGAATCGACAGATTAGAGTTATTGTTGCAAGAAAAAGAAAAAGGCACTATAGGAATGTATAATGTGTGTCTTTTTAAATTTTTTGTGTTTTTGTCACATGGATACTAATAGTTAAAATCAACTATTTACTGTCAAATAATGGACATACCCTCTCTTGGAATGCGTTGTCCAAGTGCTATTCTCTGGACAAGATCACATGCAGACGAAATGTTGAGCACAGCATTTTCTTTGCGGCTACAAAAACAACATAAATAAATACCTTGATATAAATACACTCATCAAATTTAAACTATAAAAACTGTTATTTTGCAATGCTCAAAGTGAGCTACATTTGAACTTACATGTCAGGCAGGAGCTTTGGGATTATTTCAACAGTGAAACATATGTTTTTCTGAAAGACACAATCAGGAATGTTTTCCATCGGCAAGTGATTGACATAGAACTCCACTGTACTTCCTTCATTTGTCGAGTGTTTCTGTTCCACTTTCCTTGTGACACCATGGGCCACCCATGTGAACTCTCTGGGATCAACCAGTGTGTAATGTTCTGGGGTCAACTTCAAACCTCTTTTCCGTATGCACAATAAGCACTTTGAAAAGTTGCATTCAATGGCCCATTCATTGATCCATTCCTGAGGTAAGAAGAAGCTTCCTGTTAGTGTGCTTTCCCTTTTACTGAAGTTTACCACCAGGTTCTCAATGACTATGCTGTCACTTTCATCCACTGCAGTGGAAGCAGATTCCATATCACACATTGGTTTCCAGATCCGTACATACTCCTTGGTGTCACTATAATGAATTCTTGATGGATCATCTGCAGATCTGGAGAAGCACGTGATAGGGCTGTGGACATGGTCCACACAAATCTCAAACTTTGGTTTGATGTGCACCAACTGGACAGCAGGCATGTGATAACCTCTTTTTACCTCTGATGTCATTTGGATCTGAAGGGTGTCACCTGGCTGCAACTGGAGGCTGATGTCAACTTCATGCTCACTTTGCACCTCTGTGACCTCCTCTGGGGTACATGTGTTAATCTTGGCATGAGGCACCTCACATGATTGTGGCAAAGTATTTTTATTTTGCAGTGACCTTGTAGCAGCATCCATTAGGAGGAACTTTGCACAATCCCAGTTTTCTTCATCAATTGCTTTAATAGCTTCTTTCCATATTGTGAGCGGAAGCTCAATGCAGGGTTGACAGTCTGGCAGCATCTTCAGCTCTCTGGGAATTTGCATGGTGTCAGCAGCATAGATCCGCTTTTTCCATTGAAGACAGATGCAATGATTTGCTTCATCAAAAAAAGGTTGGTCCTCTAATTGTAAGTCTTTGTACATTATTGATAAACTCTCTGCAAATATGTCCTTGTTAAAAGGAAATGACACTGCAAAGCTATCTCTGTCAGCATCTGTGCTAACAACAAAGGCTAACTTTGAAACACTTTGTTTTGTCATGCTCACTCCATAGGAGATCTGCTCAGCCTTTTGTTCATACTCCTTGGCAATCTTGAGTTTGTCCTCAAATTGATCACACATGGCCGAAATCTCTGTTCGAGTATATTGTACCTTCCTGTCACATATGACAGCGTGCAAAAGTCTCTGTAAGACGATGTCCATGTACCGCCGAATCGGTGAGGATGCTAGTGTGTAAGATGTTACATTCAGAGAATAATGCCCAACCTCTGCTTTGGAAGAGGATTTGGAACGGATGACATACGCTTTACTAGAGCACCTTCTGAACTGCTCAACGACTGGCTGGATCAGAGGGTAGATGTCATCTGCAGCAACCAGGTCCACCATTTTGTCTATGTCATTGTCTCTGGCAGCTGACTGGATATCTTTCCACACTTCTGCGAGTATGCGGAAGTTATCACAGTTTTGGTCTTCTTTGACATGGTCAACTTTATGCCGCACATGAAAGGACAGAGGTATAAATTCTCCACATTTCTTCATGAATTCTTCAACCTTTTCAGGCCTTGGTTTTTCCTGACAGCGAAGAGGTGTGTAATACCTGGTTTTTTCTGAACCAATCAAAGTCTCTGATGCAAGTGTGTTGAATAACACACTCAGCTCTTCAATCATCAGATGGGCTTTGCGCTGTCCAGGCAATCTCTCAGCATCAGTTTGGGAATAAGGCCAATCCACAATTCTGATCTTCCTGTGAGCCTTTGCAAAACAATAAGCCACTGCAACACAGTCTTCTACTGTGTCACATTTCAGTCTCTTTCCATATTTTTTGGTGATTTCTTTCTCTGCCTTTTCATAAGAAAACTGCTTGTCTGACCTGATCAATGACAATTGGAATTTGGGCTTATCAATTATCTCATTTGTGTCCTTGGTTACTTTGAACATTAATGAAACCACCCTGCGATCTTTACCTGGCAGAAGACTGAAGCGTCCAGTGCTCAAGTCATGGTGGAACATATGAATTGGTTTTTCTCTACTGCAGTAATATGTAGCCCCTTGTTGTTTTGCATCCTCATCTAATTCGCTACCTGGACTCACATAGCTTGCCACATCTGCAATATGGACTCCCAACTCAAAGTGGCCTCCAATGTCCCTGACACTGATGGCATCATCCAAGTCCTTTGCTCCTTTTGGATCAACAGTGAAAGTGATTACATCACGTATGTCCTGTCTGTGTCTCCCATCTTCATCTGCCTCATCTGCCTCATCTGATTTATACATACTGGGTTCAACTCTGAATTCAGCATTCAGGATCCTTAGTCCATCAACCAAGGAACTTCCAACTGGAAGAATATTTATGACCTTCCCCAATGGAAAATAACAATTTTCCTTCCATCCAATCACTTGCACAATAAATACATTGTTCCGTTTCAGCTTTTCATTAAGACGTTCATGTGTTGCAATCGTCCACTCTCCATCAATTTGCTCCCATATTGGAATGAAGTTACGTCTTTTCTTGTTGATCAGTATGCATATTTTGGGCTCAGATTTTTGGATGGGCATCATCAATCTTTTGACAAATCTGTCTTCAGAACGCTGTCTTGATTTGCTGTGATCCTCATCCTCAAGAAGACACACAAGTACACAGGCAGATTCAGCTTTCTTGATGATCCTGATTACTTTTGATGATGATGCTGTTTGTAATAGCACTTCGTCTCCAGTGAAGGCTTTACCCAGGTTTGCCCTTCCCTTGATGGTTATACGTCTGGTGGGATTATTAGATGGAATGACATAACCTCTGTTATATGGTTCCCTGACCAACTTTCCTCGCTGGTACATCTCAGATTGTTTTTCACATAACTCTGAAGGGACTTTGTCAAGATCAGTGATATTGTTTGATGATCTTGACCTGTGGGGATTGAAGCCTTCAAATTCCAAGCTGTCATCATCGGAACTGTACTCTGATCTCAGCTGTTCATATTCATCTTTCAGCTCTTGAAGAATTGCATCACTGAGAGTGTTGCTGTCATCCATATGTTCAGATTTTTGAAACCTTAGAGTTTCCACAACATCTTTTTCAAAGAAATCCTTTGTGAAATGCTGTGGTGCAGCACTGTTGTTGCTGATGCAGTGGTCTACGTAGCTCTTCCAGATTCCTGAGCATTTCCCAAAGCAACAGAGAGCAGCAGCATCTCCAACCACAACCACCTGGGACTGAGCCCTAGTCATCGCAGTGTTTAACACACGGGCATCATTGAACAGCTCCAGACCAGGCAGGTGTGACATTTTCAGACTGTCACGTGTTTGCACAGCTGTAATTATGACTACCCTGAACTGTTTTCCTGTTGACACATAAAGACAACTTTTAAGATTTATAATGTAAATATTTATGAAAGGTAATATCAATGTAATGTTTAAATGACAAGTGTGCAGTTGTTCCTAAGGCTTACCTTGCACATTTGCCAGATTCTCAACATGGACTTTAGGGAGGCCTCTTCTCGAAAGTGCTGTCCTAATTTTCCGAACCTATGAACCATGAAAAAGAAGTGAAATAATTAGACTGAAATCATATTTAATAATGTGAAATCTTTACTGCATTGTTGATGTAATCTATGGTTGTGTTCCAGTCTTGTGATAATTGTTGAGAGTTTAAATTGTAATATACCTGAAATCCCTCTGAGAGAACGCAGATTGAGCTTTGGTCCTTGGGCCCCCATGTCAATGGCCACTGTTCCAGAATTTCTTTCGCTGCTTCAGCCACTTTACCAACTTCTTCATTGTTATACCAAGACATAGACACAGTGTCCAAGAGACACACTCCCCTGTCATGATGAAACTTTAGGGCATGACCATCTGCAGGAGCTGGAATATTTCCACTGGCTTTTATAACGTCATTCTTACCGACGTAGAAATGGGTGGATACAAACTCCACTATTTCTTTGGTTGAGCGGTAGTTTTCACTGAAAATGATTCTGCTATTGTTAGCAGCGTCACACTTCTGGCCTTGGTAGTAGTGGAACAAGCGGTTAAGCATTGTGTGATCTGAACGGTGATGATCATCCACTGAGAAAAGCTTGGGTCCCATTTGCATGTGATCTCCAGCCAAAACGACTCTGGTGTTTGGCCCAGCAAGACCAAGGGCCATCAAGGCTTCACATTCTAGCATCTGAGAGGCTTCATCAATTAGAATGTGGGTGAAGTATCCCTCCGGGAGCTTCAGGTCGTGAAAAAGTCTTGCCATTGTTGTGGTAGTTATGATGATTTTGTGGCAATCCAGGGCAGCTTTTGTAGGTGGTAGAAAATGCTGCCTATCTTCTGAAAGAAAACAGTATTTCATAGTAATCTCATCCGTGGCCAACAAAGCACTGCCTTGTTTGTTTGCTTTTATTCGAATTGGCCTCATTCCAGCATTTTTCTTGTCAATGAACGGATGGAAGTGATCTCTGACGTACAGATCTGCAGAACTGAAATTAAACAAAAACGTCACAGACTAGCTTAGCCTAGCTTAACACTTTGAATGTAACATGTACAATTACGTGGGAAGTACATGTCAATAAAAATCAATTAATCAATGAATATTAAAAAAAAAAAACCTTTTCAAAAGTATGTATTACCTGTTGGTGTGGGTGCAAATCAGCACTTTGTTGTGAGGCTGCTTAGAAAGCTCTCTGGCTGCTGTAGCAAGTGTGAATGTTTTCCCAGTTCCAAATGGTCCATAGATGAGAAGCGGTGCCACAGATTTTTGGCCACTGGAATTTCCTGTGATGAAGTCCATGGCTGACTGCTGCTTTTCATTCAGGTTCTCATAGTGGATGTTATTTACAGGAACTCCACAGTTTTTAAGGTCTGGTAGCACTCTGTTTGTATCAGGAAGGAGGTCTACAGCCCTGTGCATAGTGCAGAAGCTGTGGCGGTTCATCTGAAACTGCACCTCCATTTGATATGATTCGTTTTTTTTGAGTGTAAGATCAGAGCAACATTTTTTAGACAGTTTCAAATACATTTTGTTCACACTTGTTTGGTCTTGCAGAATGGTGGCTTCATAGACCTTCAAGTGTTGATCACTTGAAGATAAAGGGGCTATCAGAGCAGACTGGATGCTTCGTCTTAATACCAGTCCCTCGGGGGTGTCTGGTGTGAGATTACAGGAAATGGAGACAGCACAGAACAGCTCTCCCCAAGGAGGCATGATCATGCCCCGCTGTGCACTGTTCAATGTCTCCAGTGTTGTAATTTCTCCACAAACATTTAGCCTAAAGTAAACAAGAAAAAACAGCTCAGGCATTGTTTTATACAGACAGTGGGGAACTGGAAAGTGGTCTAAGACTTTTGGACCCAATGGTCTGTGCAAATTCCAAAGATCATAAAAGAAAAATGAAGGAGATAAGCATGTTACCTTGAAACAACCTGGTCTTCTGCACGTTCCTCATTGTAAAGGAAGTGGTGCATTCTCTCTTTATAGTTCTCCTTATTCAAAGGTGTTGTGCTGTTGTGGGAGGATTTATACTGAAAGCTAATCTGAGGAGGCTTGTACTGCTTCAACAGCTCCTCTTGTTCCTCTGTCTTGGACGAACATGGGATGATAAACTTGTTCCCTCGATGCCAACGCTGTGCTCTTTGGATGGTGGCTCCGTGGGTCACAGTTGGTTGTTCAGTGTTATCCAGTGACAGCTGGCCTACTCTTATTCTGAGTTTCTTCAAGAGCACTGGTTTCATGTCAAAATCTAGCACTAACCACTGTTCATACAAGCCTGGGTTGATGGATGTGAAAGACACAGTGACGTCATAGGTCAAGTCTTCACTAAGAAAGTAGTCACCTGAGGAGTAGAGGCAGGGCACAGAGCTCGCATCACCAAGGGTGAACGAAGCTCCTGGCTCTTGTTTCAGCAGAGCCACATGCACAAGCTGCCTCTGTATATACACAAAAGTGACAATTAGCCATATGATGACAACGATATAACATTTCTGGGACATGAAAGAATAACAATATTTGAAGATGAAAATTGTGTGGGCATTACACTGACACAACATATAAACCTGCGGTGCAGAACCTTTGTCTCCCCCCTCTGACAGTGAGAGTAATTACACAAACACCAGAATTTAAAACTCCAGTATACTGCAGAATGTAAAGATTTACTTTAACCAGCACTCCAGCCTTAGCTCAGTTATATCACTGCATGCCCATACCTGACTACATATCTGTCTACCTGTTTCCTAACTACCTGTTACCTTGGTGCATGATGTGTTTTGCTCATCATCCTGCCAAAGTTTATTTGGATCCTACAGCTTGTTCTTACTGCCTGTAAACCTGTTTATCTACCACTGAACTACAGTGTGAGTGTTTGCTTTTGTTTCTTTCTGCTTTTAACACATTCAGGAAAAACTGAAGCTACTGTCGTGCAAACCCTTGTTAGGGCTTCAGCACTGAGCAGTGCGAGGCCTCTATTGTAATTCGTTTGTTACATTATTCTTAATGAAAATGAATCACCTTTTTGAAGGCCTAAACATGGTTGAAAACTCATGACACTGTGCACACATGTCAGGCTTTGTGAATATGTACATGGTTTATCGGTCTTGTACATGGATGTGGCAAAATGGCTCAATAGTGCCACCAAGAAAATTACTACAAGGCACCACTCGCCCTACATGTACAAAATTCAGAAGGCACGTGTAACAAGACCGACAAAAAAGACTGTATGTACCATAAAAACCCAACAGGAAATGAGATATTTTGAATTGACCCTGAAATTTTGGTGCTGTTTTTGCCATTTACAGGCATTGGAATTTAACGAACTCCTGGAGAATTGATCAGATCGACATCATAGTTGATCGGTCTAATCTTAAGACCTCTGTGATGCTAAATTGTGAAACCTTTGAGTTTTCGCTGAATTTAGATTTTTCGCCTTGAGAAATGAACTCCTTATAACTCCAGATCACAATGTCCAAACTGGCCCAAACTTTATATGTTTGAACAGAGTCCCGGCCTGAAGACATCTAAATACCAATATTCAGTAGAGCCACCTTATGGTAACAGGAAATATTATGTTTTATAGTTTGATGAACTCCTCCAAGCAGGTTGACCAAACCCACCTCAAACTTGGTCAGAAAATACTTCATACCTTGCTGATGCTTTGTTGTGAAAATTGAGTTTTCATGTAAGGGCATGTTAGTGGTGGCGCAGCGAATTTCGCAGCAGGAAGTTATTGTAACTCTATCATCATCTCTTCACATATTTGATGACAGTCCCACACTGAAGACATCTGCATCATTTGATTCACATGAAATGTTCATGGTCTGGTTTACACTTGATAAACATAATGTATAACATCTCATGAGCGCGGCGTCTGATGGTCGCTACGATGACACTGAACCAGTGTCCTGGCAGCCCCCGTGATGTGCATGACAATGCGAGGGCCAGGTCAATGCTGCATGCAGCTTTAATTATTGTTGTAATTAATTGTTGTAACAACTAAGTTGGAACATTTTCTTATTCCAATCATTATTCTGCCATGGCTGTATGATAAAGGATTTATAAATACTTATATGCCGTCATATGTGTGAAAGCTTTTAACATAGTGTTTAACATTATCTTAAATAACACAGTATAGATGACTGATGGATGGAAAAAAGCAGTAGCCTACTTCGAATACTATCACTCCTTGTCCAGTCTGTGAAATGGCCATGTCTGTATGAAGCTGATTTAAGTTAGATATTCAGCAACTGGACTTTTTGTCATTGGACACAGAAAAATGTACCAACTTCCATGCCTTACTATAAAAATCCAGATTTAAAATCTTACCTCTGTTTCAACATGGAAAGTCCATTTGAGCGTTGCACCGATCTGTTCACACTCCACAGTTAAATCTTCATCACAAGAGATGCTGACATCATCCACTTGTTCAGATATCTGCTCAACATTTGAAATAATAATTCAGAACGATGATGAAGTGAAGAATTAATTGGTTCAAATGTCATTTTAAAAAGCATGTTATATTTGGTCAACTGGCCAACTTCCTGTATTGACTCTGTGAGAACATGTTGTGCCTCTCAGTCGACTGAGCCACATCGACATCTTTGCCAAACTTAAAAAGTCAGTGAACAGAATATTACAGCCTCATACTTACAATGTGCACTTCATTGCTGCTGTTTTTGTATTCCTCTAACAGCCTTTCATTATAGGACATGAGACCCTGGGCTTCAATGTTATGTCTGATCTCCTTCTCCTCTGCGGCACGCATCATCCACTCCTGCAGTTCTTCCACAGAATGAGCTTTTGGGCACTTGATGCCGTACTCACAAGTTTGTGGTCTAGGATGAAATGTCAGTGTTAACAGTATAATACGGAGCATATGTCAACTGTTCAATCAATCTGTTTTATTTTGTGTGTGTGTTTCTGGAGCTCCTTTTTTCTATGGAAGGTCTAAAAAGACTACATTTAATCAAATTAAACAGTGTCAAATGCATAATGATATTTGTATTTCCTACTTGTGTATGCATTCTGTGTCAAATGACAAATGACAAACACATACTAAAGGGACAGTTATTTTATTTAATAACTGACTGAACTGGTTTCATTGTGACAATGTCACATTAACATAAAAAGAACACAGAAACACAAAATTGAGAGATGTATTACATCTGAGTGTTGTCCAGCAGGTGGGAGCATGGACCAGCCTCATCCTTTAAACCAGTGAGCCCCAGCCTTTCCCAACTCAATTACTCAAAAAATGTTGGCAGCCCACATCCCGTAACAATATGGAGGCCAAATTATACATTCTCAGAGCACTTTGGATTTGACTGATAACGATCAAATGTTCAGAATTGAACTGAAAGCAGAGGAAACTCAATTTTTTATTCAACAGAGGAGAGATAACTTGTAGATTCACAATCTGTTTCTATTTCTCTTTCCTTTTAACGCTTCCTGTTTCTAACCAGCTATTCATTTTGATTCTCCAGTTTTTGCCTTGGATCTGATCTTTTAGCAAACAAATATATGATGTGGTCTGGTGGAAACAACATAAACATTTCTAACATTAACTTATCACGGTGATAGGCATGTTTGTAAAATCATTTCATTTAAAAACATCAACAGTATAGTTGTAAATCATGTGATGGGAAGGAGCTTTGTTTACCTCGGACACAGCCAGAGCTCATCTTGGCGGCTGTGTGGAGGCTGTCGTCCTCTCCACCTGGTGATGGTGTCCTGATGGAGCAACTGGGCATGTTCCAAAGAGGAGCAGTGCTTGTAGAAGCTCTCTGGGGAGGACAGGACCAGGAGGCAGACTTTGCAGTACATGGTGACTTGTCTGGGCTCTGTCTGCTCTGGCTGGCTCAGCTGAAGGAGATGAGGCCGAACAGAGAGCCCGCTGTGCTCGGCTTTCCACACCGCCATCTCCACCTCATTCTGGGCAGACTGGCAGTGGTTGGGCCCATGCCAGCAGGGCTTGCCTTGCCTGACATGACTGCAGTACTTAAACTGACAGTTAGGTGGAAGAGGACGCACGTGGTTGTAGATGTGCTTTCGACTGTTCTCTGATAGGTGATGAACTAAGACTGGGTCCCAGCTGTGAGCTTCATCTGCTGAGCAAGTTGATTTCCACCTTTTGGTTGTTAGTTTTTGAGGACGGGCATGAAAGCAGGCTTTACAGAACTCGATAAATTCACCTGAAAACTGCTGAACTATTCTTTTAGCTGCACTTTCTGGTGATGACAAAACCGAGTCAGACTCAGTTACGAGTCTGATTAACTCGTTTTTATCTATTTTGTTGTCTCTTACATAGTTCCATACAGTGGCCTCCTCATAGCTCCTGGCATAAGTGCATCCCTGTCCATGTACTCTACATCCAGAACCCTCAGCAAAGAAGTCACACACTTGGTAAAAGACATTTCGACCAAAGTTTCCACATGTAGGCCGCTCAGAGACCGGCCTCCACTGGTCAGACGCCTTGGCTTTGGCTAAAAGCAGATTTCTGCTGCACCTGTGACTAACTGACTGAACTGTGTATGTTATTTCTTTGTCCCTGACAGAGCACAGATCACAGACAGCCTTCAAATCCAGCGATGCCAAGAGGTCACCCACAGGTCCAGGGTGGTCAGGCTGATCAGGTCCTCTCTCAGACTGAGCTACTAGATTACAGAGAAGTATATGGTCTAATCTGTGACGCTTTACAAAGTTCCACACTGCAGCTTCCTCATCACTCCTGGCAAATGTGCACCGGTTCCTGTGGTATGTGCAACCAATGCTTTCCACAAAGTAGTGACACACCTCATACTGACTCGGCAATGGAAACTTGGGTCGTCCATTAACAGGCCTCCACTTGCTGCCACCTTTGGCTTTGCAGAGCAGGAGAGTACGTGCACACTGGTGCTGGACTGACTTTAATGCATATGTAATTTCTCTCTCCTTGACTGAGCACTGAGTGCATGCAAGTTTGAGGTCATGGGTTGATGAGAGAGGAGCCAGCGTGGACCCACCAGCTGACATTGTGATACATTCATAATGCTAAAGGCAGCCACTGTAGGCAAAAGGTTTACTGGCCCTGCAGATTGTAGGAATGTGGTCAGAGCTGGGACGAGTAGCTTTCAGGTGCATTTCCTGGTTACAGTCAGTCACAGCAGACCTAGATTAGCAGTCTGGGTAAAACTAAGACACTATGGTATCGCTGAAAAAATTAGGTTGGATTCTCCTACTGAAGTCTGAGAAACGTCCACCTTTGCTTGAAAGTGTCTGAAAGAGAAAACATTAGAGAGAACAACATAGTGATCAGCGTGCTCAGAGTGTTCATTAAGAGTTTTTCATATTTTAGTTTTTATCTGCAGACAGTTTAAAGAGTATGACATTAACATTCCAGATCTGGACAGCCAATATCTGTATCTGGATAATGACATACAGCCCATGGGTCTTTACATTCATTCATTCATTATCTATACTGCTTGTCCTTTTCAGGGTCACATGGAGGCTGGAGCCGAAGCCAGCTGACACTGTGCGAGAGGGGGGGGGTGGGGGGGTGGGGGGGGTGGGGGGGGGGGGGGGGGGGCACCTGAACAGGTAGCCAGTCTAACACAGGACAGAGACAAAAAAACATTCACATTGACACAGAAAGGCCCCAGCAGGTTCAAACCCAGGACCTGTGATCACCACTGCACCACAGTGCCACCCTCCTTACATTTATACCCAAGGGTGGATACTAACAAAGTACATTTACTTCAGTATTGTACTTCAGTATATTTTTAGTATCTGTATTTTATTTGAGTATAATTTTTTTTGAACATCTGACTTTTACTCCACCACACTTGAAGACAAATATTGCACTTCTGACTCCACTATATTTCTATCAAGTACTCTTACTTTGTTTTTTTAATACTTTATTGTGTCAATTAATGCCACCGAAACACACTTTACATCTCTTGCCACCCAAACATCCTGACACAGACTCTTTTTTTTTTCTTTCCCCCACCCCAACCTAGAATGAAGTGCACACACAACCCAACAGGGTGAGCGACAGTACAGTTTTTACTGATCATGATGTGTACCTTCATATCATGTATATCTATACTGTCAATTACCCATACACCAATACAAACATGCATACATATGCACATACATACATACATACATACATATGCACATACATACATACATACACAAATGCACCTATATACATATACATACCCTTGTACATATACTGCATGTGTATGAAAATGAATAAATAAATAAATAAGTAAATAATTTAGTAAATAAATGTATTTGATGAATGAAAAGCTTTAATATTTAATTTTATGTTCATTTTATGTAACTATTTCATGTATACTACTTAAATCATCTTCTCAAACGTGATACATCTGATGTTTCATTGACATCTGTGGTATAATTAGTGAACTTGCTTTGCTTAATTTGAAGAGGGCCCATCTTTTTTCCAGCTTCTTTTCATTGTTGATTTTGTAAGTTACCTTTTCCATATTATATATATTGACACATGGGAGGTTCCAACTCATTCCAGCCCTTTGTTATTTGCTTCAGAGCTGTAATGGTCATAATCCAAAAGTAATATAATTCCTGCTTCTACAGGCTTTTTAGGACGTATTCTTAAAGAAAGTTTTGGTGTTGTAGGTTCCCCACTTTCCTGAACGTCTGTGTTATTATATGTAAAATATCTGGTAGGTTTGTATTTTTTTACATGTATAAAAAGTATGTTTATAATCAGCGTGAATTTCCCCATATTCTCTGCAACAGCTGCAGTTGTTTCGTGTGTACTTGGAGATGGTCGATGGTGTTTTAAAGTACCATATATTCATCTTCCAAGCGTATTCCTGCCAGTAAGGTGACTTTATATAAGAGTAAATATCTTTGAAACTCTGTTTTCCCACTCATTATCAGATATTATACTTTTCAGGTCTTTCTCCCACTTTTCTTTAATATAATTTACATCTTCAATTTTGTTTTCTTGAAGTATTTGATAGATTTGTCCAGTTACATTTTTGAGGTTATTACTTTGATGCATCTTTAAAATGTATCTCAGGAGGGGATGAAGGTCTCCATCAGGTCTAATTTGAACTTGCAAGTATCGATAGAAGTGGCTACTGGGGAGAGCATATGTGTTTGCTATATTTTCAAAGATATTCACACTCATTCCCTCACTTTACATTTGATAAAACCTTATGAGTCCCTTACTTTCCCATACCTTAAAATCATTGTCCAAGCTGTTTGGAGTAAAATCTGGGTCCCATGCTATTCCTCTTAAACCAACTGTTTCTTGTTCCTTGACTTTGATTAATTTGCATATTCTTCTCCAGATTTTAAATGTGTTGTATACTGAGAGATCATCTATTTTGATCTGTGCTTTTTTATGACCTGAGAAAATCAAGGTACTGCATGTGGTTGCATGTGTTATATATAAGGGCAGGTTCTGGAATAAAAATAGAAAATGTGGTAGAATATTCATTTTAATTATGTTAATTTTTTCAAGTAAAGTTAAAGGTAAAATTTTCCACCTATTCAAGTTTTGTTTTACTGAATTCTCCAAAATTCTGTAATTCCAGTGACATTGATTATTGAAGTTATTTGGTATATTTATCCCTAGATATTTTACTTTGTTTTTTAAAAAGCTTCCTACAAATGGAAACCAACTTCCATAGCTTCATTTTTATTCAAGTTAAGCTTATAACCGGAGAGGCTATAAGCACCATAGTTTGTAATTTCATCTTGTAACACAGGTAGAGAATTATCTGTAAAATACAACATAATATAATCTGCATATAAAGCAAGTTGTTGCTTCATTCTTGTTGCATAATCAATGACGGTGAGAGTGAGTCGCACATTATCACTTAAAAGACGGTCCTTGAAGAGTCCTGATTGGTCTAAATTAATTATTTTTGGAAGTACAGTATATGTGAGAGTCTATTTGGTATTATTGATGTTAATAACTTTTAAACTACATTTAAGAGGGACTTTTCCTTCTTTAGCCATTAGAGTGATGATTGCTGAATTCCATGTTTGTGGCTAGTGTCCTGTTTGTAAGATCTTAATGAAAACTAGAATTCATTAGTAAATCCATCACTTCCCGGACTTTTTCCGGTTTTGCCTTTCTGAATGATTTTTTAGAATTTCCATCTCAACTATTGGTTTTACTAGATCGTTGTTTTGTTTATCATTCATTGCAGGGAGGTTTAACAATTCTAAATACGTTTTAATTTTCTGTAAATCTGTCTCTTCTATTTCTGTGTTGTAGAGGTTTTGGTAGTAATCCCTGAAACATGATGCTTTTTCCGATTTCCGATTTTTGTCCATGATGGTGGTTATTGTGGACTTTTCTCTCTTTTTCTTTTTTCAATGCTTTCAAATATTATCATACTAGGTTTGCCTACAGAACATGAGATTTTCTTCTATTTTTTGTAGTTCTATCATTTCCAATTCTTTTTTTGCTCCCTTTAGTTGTGTCTGTACATCTTTGTTCATCGTTTTTTCATGTTCCTTTTGCAATTTCATTATTTTATTTTCCAATTCTGTCTTTTCTCTTACCCTTTGCCTCTTGTTCCAAGATGAGTATACCATTATTTCTCGTTGTATTGTTGCTTTTGCAGCCTCCCATAATAATATAGACGTCACCCCTCCATTATCGTTTATTTCAAAATAAGACTTCATGCTACGTTTTATTTTCTCTTTGAAACACGTGTCTTGAAGCAAGGAGTTGTTTAGCCTCCATGCAGTTTCCCTTTGTTCCCTCTTCAAGTTTAGTTCCATTATAACTGGTGCATGGCATGCTGTGCTAATGGGTAATATCAGCATTATAGCATTTTATTACTTTTGTGATCTCAGTTTTTAGTATAAAGAAATAGTCTAATCTCGAATGGACCTTGTGTAGACTCTCTCATGGGGGTATAACCAACAGCAAACTTCCAATAGTCCTAAATCTGTTCAGGCTTTTCTCAATAATCCTGCTGCTTTGAGAGTCCAATTTCTTGTTCATTACTAAGTTACCTCCGTCATCAATAAAGATAGGATTCTTTTCAGGAGATCTACTTCTTGTTGTTCTATTTCCACAGTTATAAGCACATATCTTCCCTCCTTATCCCTGATACATTTTTCTTTACAAAACATAAGATTGTTTTTGATGAGGATTGCCGCTCCCCTTATAGCTGATGTATATGAAGAAGAGAACACTTGTGCCAAGGCTAATTTCTCTAATCTTGCATGTTCCATTTTACTCAAATGTGTTTCCTGAAGAAAAATAATTTCTCCACCTTCTCTCTTTAGTTTTTGCAAATACTTACTTTGAAGCAGAGGTTTTAGTTTGTTAATTAATTTTATTTTATATTTTATTTTGAAAATGTGAAGTGGAGAAAAACCAATCACAATCAACTCCTCCACTGTCAGTCATGTTTGAACCTGTCAGTGTCGTAACGGTGGCGACGTTAAATAAAGATGAGGCAGAAGATTCTTCAGCAGAGACCATGGTCTGATCTGAGGTCTGTGTTTGAAGGTTTAGAAATAAAGAAAGACTCATTTAGTTTGTAATGTTTGCTGTGTTCACCACGACCAGACTTCATCACTGATTAAAAAAAGAAAACTGAAAATGACAGTAACTCCTTTGATTGATTCAACTGTGTTTTTATGACTTTGTATCATATTCTGTTTATTCTACAGGGTCTTTCAGGTTGTTTCAGAGTCATCAGGTTCTGTGAATGTGGAACAATACAGAAATACTGACACAAAATGTACTTCAGTATTTCCACCTTTATTTCCACCTGGTATTGTTAGGTTCTCACTGTGATTGGATCTCAGTATACAGGTCACTTTGGCAGCTGGAGGGAGGTGAAGGTGAAGGCTTCCATTTTTTAAAATTATTTTGCAATTAAAGTTCAAAATGAATTGAGGTAGCAGGATGACTCTAAGTATCTTAAGTCAGCTGATATGAAAAATCATTAAAATCACAGTTGATCCTTCATGTCTTTAATAGCAGCAGGTCAGGAACGAGGTGCTGCAGAACTTACATCTAAGGTCCAGCTGATGGCGTAGTTGCGCGTTTTAAACAAAATAACAGGAACAACCAGAGGCAATAAAACAGACCCACAGACTGAAGTCCTCAGATGACCTACAATGACCGGGATGTGATGTAGAACTGGACTTTGTACACTAAAGTTTTTATAGTAAAATACAATGTTCTGCAGGTGATCAGCTGTCGGGACACTTAATATCGGCCATGACAGCAACTGTCACTCAGGTTTACTTTGACAGCTGCTGTTACTACTACTCGTAAGAGGAAGTAGACGAGGAAGAGGAGGAAGAATGGCAACAAGACTATAATAATAATGGTGATAATAATAAAAATGATAATGATAATTATAGAAACATGTTTGAAGATAACAAAAATAATAATAATTACCGTCAGATACGCGGGTCTAATTGAGGTCATCCATGTTGCGGCTGATCTGGTCTGATCAGGTCTCGCAGCGCAGTTAATATAACACCTCCCTGAACCGGAAATCAGCTGGAGCCCGTCAAATAGGCGGGAGTCTGATCACCGGGGTGGGACTGACTCACTTAAGTTTCGTTTCGCATATTTTGCGTCAGCATCAGGTTAGAATGATAGGATATGCGTTTTGTGGCCCCCACCCTGTCAAGCGACACACTGCGCGCGCACGCACAGTTGTTAAAAACATGGTGCTTGTTCCCTGTGAACCTGCAGGTTCCCGCTTAGTCATGATGTTCCTCTGTTCTTCTTCACTGTTGCTGACTGTCATTACACAAGTGTTAACGACACACACATACACACACACACACACACACACACACACACACACACACACACACACACACACACACACACAGATCTCACCAGTTCCCTCAAACTAATATTTGATCAGACCTTATTATATAAATCTGTGGAAGCCCTGACAGCAGGTGCATTTTTAGATTTTTTGCCAGGATCACAAGTTTTTTTTTTCATTTTTCCATTTGTGAAAACAGGAAAAACTAATGAAGAATAAAAACAAATAAAAGCAAACAAACAAATCTAGTTGACTCTCCAGGCTTTCATATATTTCATCTTTCCTGTGCTTTGTCAGGTGTATTTCTTATTTACAGAATATCATTTTACCATAAAAACTCAGAATAACAGAATAACCGGACACAGACCTTGTTTGGCCAAGGACTGGACTTTATTTCAGCTGTACAACACTCTGCTCTTCCAGATGTGTGTGTGGTTAACCACAAATGAAACAGATGTGTAACAGTATTTGGTGCTGATTAACTCCTGAAAGGTGCACTGTGGGATTATAATGGTGAAAACTTTGAAGAGTGTCAGAAGTAGAACCCAGAAAGTAGAGAACACCTTCAGCCAGAGAGGTCGGTCTGACGCTCCTTGTTCCTCCGAACCTCAGCGGCGTGGACTTCCTGTAAGACACAGAAACTGTCAGATACACAAGAAACAAAGTTAAACCTGACAACTGAAAAATGACAGAAGGTAGGACGTTATTGGTACATGAAACTTAGAGGCACCACATTTTTTTATATGTGAACAGCAGAAATACAGTTGACTGCTGAGAAACACAAAGATGCAGAAACTTCAGGAAGCGTCAGCTCTGTCCAACCTGTTTCTCAGATCAGATGCTGTTTGATCTGAACCCAACAGCATGCAGCGACATAAAGTCATCAAACCAGCATTCACTGCAGTTTACAACCACTGGGAACACCGGTGTCACACATTTTATGTAAAGTTTCATGTAAATGAAGTTGCTCAGTCTCTCAGGACAATGTTTTCACCACTGTGTTTTTTTTTAGGTATATGACATATAATCAATAATAACATCCTCTTTTTTTCCTCCTGTCCATCCTTCTGTCCACTGATCCAGGGTCAGCTCACTGTATGTCTCACTGAGTTCTATAGTTTTGGTTACATCACATCACTGTTTTGTTACTTTTCCATATTTGGTCCTGTTTCTCTGTTTGTTGCTGTGACTGACCACAACCATGGTAAATGACATCTATGGCAACTTTAACAGGCAGGAAAAACAAACAACAGCCGACCTGCTGTGTATTTGTTCTAAGAGAGAAAAAAGTGGTTTTGAAAGTGAAGTATTTTTTTAGAAAAAATACATTCAAATCATTTTCATTCATTTTTCAGTTGAACTGTATTTAATTTATTGAAAGTCCATTTAGGTCCCAGTTTATATGCTGCCATGGCAGGTGAATTCACTGGTTGTTGGTTTGTGCTAATCATCTGATTAACTATTTACCAGCATAAAGTGAATGAATAAACAGCTAACAAAAACGGAAAATAACTAATATTTTGCACTCAAAGTTTCCTATCTGAAAAGGTTGCAGAAAGAGGTAAAGGGAGACTTTTCATTTGGAAGTGGAAAGGAAACACAGTCTGAGCAGTGTGTGACAGTCAGTGTGAATCCCATTGAGATCAAGAGAAGTAGACATGAGACTAAGACTTGGCGGATCAGCTGCCACGCCCACAGCGAAGAGGCCGTTTCTGTTTCCTGCTTCCAGAGATTTTGTCTAAAAATACTCGATCTGCTGCATTTCATCAGAAGTGAAACTGAATCAGAGTCAGACTCACTGTAGGAGACAAGCAGAAACTGGAAGTGGCTTTATTACAACAATCCAACCGTGTCATGGTGCACAGAGATAAAGGTGAACAGTGGTGCACAGTCTTGCTTCTGTTTCTATCTCTCTAACACTAAATGCACGTGGAGTTGTCTCTGCTGTTACATGTGTATGTGTAAGACTGATGACTCTTTACTGCAAACCAAATGAACCTACAGGTTCAAATAAAGTAACTGAAATCTAGGGCTGCTCCATTATGGCAAAAATCATAATCACGATTATTTTTTATCAATATTGAAATCACAATTATTCAGCACGATTTCTCATTGACTTTGGAAAAAAACTGAAAAAAAAAAAAGTCAACACCACCCCACCCCCCCGACCTGCAACTGAATTTCTAAACAACAGTTCAGATGATGCTCTGTCCATTTCAGACCGAATTTAAGAACAAACCCAGAACAATCGGCTGGATAATGCAGGGTTTTTCCTGCATAGAGAATCGGGAGGCGGCCGCCTCCTCGGTACTCGGTGGATTTGACGTTTGTAACTGCAATTGTGGCTGTATCGTAATCCGGGCATCAGGCAGAGCCATCCAAAATTGCCAAAGAAGAATACGAACACGCTGGATCTTCTTACGGAAAGAGGCGGCGACCTGATTTGATTACATTACATTACATTTTGCAGATCAACAGATCAGGAGAAAATTAACTTTATTGGAGACCTGCCAAATGTTGGCGATCTGTCAACGCCGACATTTGACATAGTAAAATATCTTTGGTTAATTATAAATTGTGGTGGTACAAGGACATCAGCAGGGTAGTTGGTCCTTCAATATGTCCCAGGACACATTCATGCACACATGCTGTAACCTCTGAATGTGGTCTGAGTGATCACATCTCAAATGTGTCCTCAATGTATCTTTGATGTGTTCACACCTGAACTTAGAGCTGTGATCAGATCTCCCGAGACCAGGGGCGGACTGCGACAAAAAAATCGGCCCTGGCAATTTTGGCCCAGACTGGCCCCCTCTCACACCTCTTTTGCAGTTCCCTTCAATATGTGTAGGGGAGAGTGGGGTAATTAGTGCCAAGGGGCAAGTAGTGCCACCCCTGTTATCTAGAAAACCATAGAAGAAGTTGGTCATGTGACCACATATTTTTGAAGAGGCATCTATTTCACTCATTCTGCAAAGAGGGGAGACACATGGCTTGAGAGATAAGCACATTTAAGTTCAAAAAACAATTTTTTGCCCTCCAAAGTAAATTTTCTATGATCATGGTTTTTTGATTGCTGTATTTGAACAATTATAGATAACTTTGAAAACAGTTCACACATGTTTTAGTGCTTTAGTAAGCTACACCATGAGTCTATACAGTTAGCATGATGCAAGCTCAAAGCAGCTAGGGGATGCATTTTTTTCAAAATGGTATTATGATTATTTACTGTATATTACTTTATTGTATTTTATTGTTATTGTACATTGTATTCCTTCATTTGATCACTAAAATTATGAGACATTCTTAATTTTAGACCAAAATCCATCATGCCACGTGAATACAAACGGAAGACTCGGAGGGTTCCAACTCCTCCAGTAGCTCAGAAGAGAGTGACTGTCCGATTCCACTGATTATGAGAGTTCAGATGTCCAGAGTGATGATGATGATGATGGTGACAAGGATCTGTCTGCTGGTAAC
Organism: Seriola aureovittata; assembly: GCF_021018895.1. Classification (NCBI taxonomy): domain Eukaryota; kingdom Metazoa; phylum Chordata; class Actinopteri; order Carangiformes; family Carangidae; genus Seriola; species Seriola aureovittata. The sequence continues at coordinate 666,691 of NC_079365.1, forward strand.
TTTGTCATTGTGAGGTTTGCAGGTAAAAAATCCAAATCCTATAACTATGTTGGATTGGTGGAGAATGTTGAAGGTGATGAGATCAGTGCAAAGTTTCTGAAGCAAAGTTGTAAGAGGTCTGTTGATGGAAAGCCCATCTTCACATTTAGAGAGAATGATGAAGGAGTCATCCCTAAAGGTGATGTTCTCAAGAAACTACCCACACCACAAAAACTTGGTGGTACTGCTAGAAGGGAGCATAAGTTCACATTTCCATGCAGCATTGAAAAGTGGGATGTTCAGTAGTGGGCCGGTTCTGTGAAGAGATTCAGATGCAGATCATTTGCATGATTAGGTTTTCATTTTGGATTTTTATTTTGCTCTGAGTGTGTTGCTCTGAGTCGAGGTGTGTTCATGTCTTGTTTAAGTTCATGTCAGGCTTTGTTTGTTAAATAAACGTTAAAAAAGTAATTTTGTATTGAATTTGTCTTGCTTTTATATAGCATTATCGTCTGTGAGATTAAAATGACCTGTTTTACTATCAATGGCACAATTTACCCCAGTGTATTCTCTCTAATGGCACAACTTACCCCGCACCGGGGGCAAGTTGTGCCACAAGACCACTTTTTTTTCTAAAGCTATATTTCTCAAACAGTTTATTTAAGATCCAGTGATTGTTCCCAGGGATGCACAACATCCTAAACTATATGTACATATTTTAGTTGGAGGCATTACTGTAATCCCCTTGCTAAAGGCACTTTAAGTAAAAAATGGCACTACTTACCCCACTCTGCCCTACTGTACAACAGCTGTTTTTTTTGTGCCATGGGCAAGTGTACCAGTATACTCATTTACTCTTGACTGACTCCCTGGCAGTCATGTGGCTGTGTTAATATCATGATATGATGTTATGATATGATATGATATGATATGTTATGATATGATATGATATGATATGATATGGTATGTTATGATATGATATGATATGATATGATATGATATGTTATGATATGATATGATATGATATGATATGATATGATATGATATGATATGATATGATATGATATGATATATGCTCTAACAAATAAGCTATTTGGCATTGATTGCCTGAGTGAGCATCAGCAGTAACATTAGCTGATGATGGTCTCTTTATGAGACCATTATCTTATTATTATCATCCACTTTAATGGAATTAACGTTACTCAGCATCATCATCAACATGTCAGCATACACAGCCTAACATTACTCAGTGACCCTTTTTACCTGCGTGCTACCTTCTGCTTCCACTTCAACTATACTATACACTTCGGCCTCCTGCTCACTGTGCTCCTCGGCTTCCCTGTCACACTCCTGCATCTCTTCCTGCTCCTCTGTCTGCTCTCCTCCTTTCACCTGTTGCTGCACGATGGCACCGAAAGACGTCGTAGAAGTTGAAGCTGTTGCGGCCCCTGAAGCGAACATATGTGGGATTTTGACACCCTTGACGGCCTCCGCATGTAAATTCTTTATTTTTCTTGCTCGCAACTTCTCTGCACCTCCCTTCTTCTGTTTTTGATGTTGCTGTCTGTCCATTTTGAACATCTCCCTCCTTCGTCCACAGGTGTGTAACTCTGCGGACACGGGACACAGAGAGGACAGAGAGGGAGGGGTGGGGCCAGCACAGGAGGAGATGTGAATGGGCCAGTCTGGTGTCATAAGAAAAATGAACCAATGGGTCGCTGCCCCAGTTATATGGGCCAGTCGTTGATGTTTGTGTATGTGTGTGTGTGTGTGTGTGTGTGTGTGTGGAGGGGTGTTTTTTTTTGTTGTTTTTTTTTTTAAATGAATATTAAAAATTCAAATCATATCGGCCCCAAGGTGAGTGGGCCCACCGAGAAAATGCCCCGTATGCCAGATTACCAGTCCAGCCCTGCCCATGACAGAGGTTAATTCCAGGTCTGAGGAGGTCTGAACAGGTCTATAAGGTCTATAAGTACTTTAGTCCATTAGAGTCCATAGAAAATTTTGCTTTAGAGTTAGATGAGAAGACTGATACCACTCTCAAATATGTGAGCAGCAGGCTGACAGGCAGCTAGCAGCAGGCTACACAGACTGGAAGCAGGGGGAGACAGGCAGCCTGGCTCTGGGTGCAGGTAGCAGCACCTGCTCACACATTAACACCAACACCAGTTCTAGAGGTGCAGGGAGGTAAATCTTGTTTCCTCTGAACAGAACAGACCAAGCAACAACCTCCAAGGCTGAAAAATAAAGCCAACACTAGAGTCTGGCTCCAACAGTGAGTCAGTCCCCATAGACTCCCATGTTAAAATGTCCAACTTTACAGCAGAAATAAACATGTTTACAGCCTGGTACAAAAACTGGTTTGGTCTCTAAAGCTAATTTCCTCCTTCATGACAGCTGTTTATATAACTCACCTGTTTACATCTGATTAAGGCTTAAAGTTATGTAGAACTGAGGGCGTGGCCTCTTTCAGTGACAGGTGGGGGAGTATATGCTTTCCACAAATCGGCATACACCCAACTCTCGGCTCCACACACGCCCCACCTCTTTGACCATTTTTGGATTAGTTGGGAGTCAGCGTAGGAGTCAGACACTCCCAAGATGGCGACGGTGAAGCAGCTATCTTTGAACTACAAAACCGCTCCTCAGACACATGTAGGTCATGTCATGGACACTATGTCCATCTTTATTTACAGTCTATGAACCATACCAGCTGTTTCAATTTCCCTTTCAGGACTAGAACTTTAATTTGGTGCAGAAACATTACTGTCTATATTTTTCATTCCCACATTCAACATTGTCGAGTAAAACTCTGATCATTTGATGAACTTTGTAGGATTCATTTGGTTTGTTTTGGATGTGTGACAGTATAAAAATGAAGCTGGACCTTGGATAAATGAAATGACATTAATGATGAGGGTATGGGAAGACTTGCTTTCTCACGAAGCCTCTGTTTGAGGGCACTGAGGTGGGCCTCCCGGTTCTCCTTGTTGACCTCCATCTTTTGGATGAGTTTCTCTTCCGTCTTCTTGCTGAAATTGTTGTTTTCCTTGTGCAGCTTGTGGAGGACCTCCTGCACGTGCTCCCTCTTCTCAGCCAGCTGTTTCAGCACTAGAGCCTCCTGCGACTACAGCATGGTTTTGGGGGGTGGGGAGAAGAGAACAGAGCAAAGAACAGAAAGAAAAGAATGAGGGAGGTGTGTTGTGTATATTATCTGCAGGGTTGACTTGATGACTTGTACATTTCAGAAATCTCTTTATGAATCATGCTGTTGAAATAAAAACCTGCCACCGACTGGAGTTTCTGTAAACTACCTCAGATAATTATCTTCTCAGTGAGTCACCTTAATTATCCTTTGAATCTTTGGATTGAAAACAGAAACACATTTTGTGCTGCTTGTTTACAGTTCAACCTGCTCAGTGACTTGGTGATCGATGCTTAATTAATGTGGAGTCACAGATGCCTGCCACACCCTGCTGATCATGTCTCTATCACTGTCAAGATCATCATGTTTAACTGGTACACTAAGTCTTCAGCGTGTGTCAAAGTCCAGTCTGAGTCAGCATCGTGGTTTGTGGAGCTCTGTGGAGTTCAGCACTGCCACAGGACATGTGATGACTGAAACTACCTCTGAACATATGTCATAATCTGGGAGGAAGTTTCATCCTCTGTAAAAAAGAGAAGCATCTTTTTTGAAAAAGTCGACAAAACAAAGTTGTGAATGTTCTGTGTTTCGACTGAGTGATGTTCTGTGAATAAAGCTGGGTTTTCTCCTCTCATGATATCAGTCCATGATGACAGATTATCAGCATCTGTTAATTGTTGGGACGATTACATCCACCTGTTGTATTTAACCGAAGGTGACAACGGCGTCTGGTGCAGGTAATGACAGAAAACAAACCTCTCATATCATATCTGCCAGCGACTACATATCCTAATATTCTGTAATGTTAGGTCATGTGACTGAAATAAAAAAATGTTTCCATTTCATATTAGTGAAACACATGTAATAGTCTGAAAACAACCTCATTGAGTGTATAAATGTTTTTTTGAAATTCACGTTTCCATTACTCGTTTTTTAGTTCATAATTTCAAATAGCACAGTAATCAGATTAATGGAAACACAGCTATAGTTAGCCTAGCATAAAGACTGGGAGCATGGGAGGACCAGCTGTCCTTGCTCAGTCCGAACAGGGAAAAGTAACACCTATAATGTTCACTGAACAGTACAGTGGAGCTGGTACCAGGCAGTAGAAAAGGACTATACATGTACAGCTATTATAGAATCAGTAGAGTGGAAAAAATATTAGCGGTGGAAAATGAGATTAATTGTTATTATTAATTATTGTTGATGAGGAGACCCCCTGGACCCACCTTCCTCCTCTCTTCAGCTGCCTCCAGCCTCTTGTGCAGATCCTCCAGGGACACCTCCTTCCTCGGACTGATCCGTAACGGCTGAGGCTGGGCTTTGTCCCCGGACTGACCCGGATCCTTTAAGATCACTTCAAAAGACTGTCCTGAGGCTCGCTTGTTCAGGCCCTTCACCTCCAGGTCTGACACAGAGTCACAGGGTCAGACACCAGTTAAAGAGCTCTTTCTTTCTTTCTTTCTTTCTTTCTTTCTTTCTTTCTTTCTTTCTTTCTTTCTTTCTTTCTTTCTTTCTTTCTTTCTCTCTCCTTCTTTTCTGTTGTTCTTCACCATTCAAAAGGCATCAGTGCGGTGGCCCTGAGAGCTCAACACACTGCAGCTTAAGAAAACACATGCAAACAAACAAAACATAAACAACTGAAGAAAATATCTTCATCAGTTTGACAACACATGAGCTGCAAACACTCACAACACAAGCAAATACACAAACATGCTGTAAGTAGCACTGACAACAATGGAAGTGTTTCCAGAAGTTAAAATCATTGAACAACAAGTGCACATGGATGTATTATAATACATATACAGCACATTTGTGTATTTGGTGTTATGAATATTTGCAGCTCATGTGTTGTCAAATTGATGTTTTCTGAAGTTGTTTGCGTTTTGATCTATAAGAGAGGCTGTAAGAGCAGACAGATAGACAGACAAACAGACAAACAGACAGTCAGACAGACAGACAAACAGACAGTCGGACAGACAGACAGACAGTCAGACAGACAGACAGATAGACAGACAAACAGACAAACAGACAGTCAGACAGACAGACAGATAGACAGACAAACAGACAAACAGACAGTCAGACAGACAGACAGATAGACAGACAAACAGACAGTCAGACAGTCAGACAGACAGAGACAGTCAGACAGACAGTCAGAAGAACTGACCTCCATACTGATAGAGGCTGTTAGGATGTGGCTGTGAATAGAAGCAGGAGCAGAGCAGAGACAACATGGACATCTCCTTCATCTTGTCCGTGTAGACTGTTATACAGAGACAGAAGACAACATGTTAATCCACATGAGACCACCTGGACCCTGTCAACTGGATCAAACCTGACTCACCTCTGTGGGTAAAAGACAACACTAGAAAAACATAGAATAAATGTGTGTAAACATCGGTCCTGGGTCTGGTTGTCATACATTTCTTCATATGCCTGTGTCCATTATATAAATTAAGAAAAGAAAGCAGCTCCTCTTTAATCCTTTATCCACCTTTAATCAGTCCAGGACATCAGGACAGTCAATTCCGTTCTATATTACAACACAATGGGATGACAATCAGAGGTCTGACAACACTGTCTGTCATGATAACCTGTACTTGTTAATTATAAGCAACATTGTCAGAGCCATGAATAAAGTACTTAACATGATAGGTGAAGAAACACTGATTCCTGCCAGTAAACTCACATATAGCAACGTCATAAAGTGAAATTCAGCAAGGTGAACTGTAAACAATATGGTCACATGACTGGAATAAAAAAAATGTATTTCTAAATATAATTTCTATTGAAGTCAGACTAAGGATGTATTGTAAATAAATGCATGAATTATTATGAAGTTTCTTATCGAGTATTTTTCTCTTCAGCCTGATGATGAACAAACTGTTACGAACATGTGATAAAACAGTTAAAGTTAATGTCAAACTGTTTCTGCTGCAGAGAGGAGAGAAAGAAGAGGAAAAAAAAGAAAATCTCTTTTGTTCCCATCAGGGTCCCGTAGGAATGATGATTCAGTTTTTCCAGTAATATGATTGGTCAATGGTTAAGCTTTTGACAGGTTTTTATCTGATCCTCTAAGTTAACCTGCTCTGGAGCAGGTTAGGGGTCAGCATCAGACACCATGGTGCTTTATCCCGCTAACAAGTGAACCACTGTCGTAGGACTGAAAACCCAGAGTTAAACCTGAAGTTACTGAAAAACTGAAAAACACCTGTCGGCCAATCAGAAGCATAGAAGTCATTATCCAGCACAAATACTGGATGAAGTCATTTTACGTAGTTTTAGTTCCACTTTGAGTTTTTATTACTATTTGTTAAAGTAAATTATGAATAAAGAAATAATAATTAGTTTATGTCGAATCAGGAGAATAGGGGACTGAATCAGGTTATGGTGAAAGAGGAATACTGATTTCACAAAGTGATTGAAAGGTAAACACACACACACACACACACACACACACACACACACACACACTGATGTTTTGGTCAGTCGGCAGCATCACAACACTGACTGACGACCAGAGATCACTCCATGCAGAGTATTAACTGACAGCTTGAGGCGCTGCAGAGAAAGTGATGAGCAGAACAATGGCAGCAGTGAATGAGAACAGTTTTCACCAACCTCCTGAAGACATCTGGTCTGACACGTATTTACACATATATATATATATATATATATATACTCCAAATGAGATCAAACTATAGTCTAAACCTGTGTGTGTGAAGACTCTATTGGTCACTGTCATATGTTCTTACCCATTTACTTAAACCTTGACTGGAATGGATTTGGGTAGTTCTCTCTAAGTGTATGCTTCTCTGTACTTCCTTATATATGAGACCTTGGTTACCCTAGCAATGGAGGATAGTAGTGTCTCTGGAGGGGCACTATCAGTGATAACAGACGCTAAACAGAGAACCACTACCTGACACTGTGAGGTCAATGAGACCTGAACTGTTGAAACCTTGGACAGTTTAACCTTACATTGTGTAACATCATGTCCACACAGGGAGAACAGAGCAGCTGCTGTAGTTCAGATGTGTTCAGGCTCTGGACTGAGTGTAGGTCATGTGATGGGTTCAGCCTCCACATCACTCACATCACATCACTGTTTGACAGTTTCCAGCCCGTTCATCATGTTTTGACTGCGGATGGCTGCAACATATTAAAAATACAATAAATTTCACTCTGCTTTTTGTCTCAATAAACACAGTACATGAAAACATCCATTGTTTTACAATAATATTATAGTATTTATTTATTTAACATTATTTATCAAAGAGCAGTTATTGAGTTTTGTTTTGAACATGCTGAATGTGAAGAAAGACACCAATCATGATGGCAGGAACAGATTGATTCTAATGCTGAGCTGTGCATGAGCACGGCAGGTTCATAAAGCATCACACGTCTGATGCTCCAGTGGCACAGAGCCACCTGTCACACACTGAAGGGAAGGCTGGATGAACTACTGACACTGATGACGACTCTGTCTGTTATGTATCCCTGGAGGCCTCTACAGTGAACCAGCATCCACAACACCACCAACACCAAACCTTGGAATGGGCCCTAAATGGAATATAGCATTAGCATATGCCATCATCAATTTTAGTAACTACACCTGTGCCTTTTCTGCTTTGACACATGCTGTGAAAAAGGTCTATTTGCCTGGTGACAGCACAGGTGTATTTGCCTGGTGACCAGTGACGTGCGGTGAGGTTCATGCCTGGTGATGCACTGACTTCATCACAGTCAGATTTACAAGATATGATAGATATGTAATCCTCCATGTTAAAAGTAAGTCCAGGCGAGAGGAATAAATAAACAATCGCTGCCTCTGCACTTGACTTGCTAACTGTAGCTTGTTGTCACTTATTCTGCAGCCGAGGAGTCGCAAGAAGGATCCCTGGGATCACTAGCGCCCTCTACCATGAGGCAGGAGAACTGCGTGCCTCACCCACTGCGTCTTCGCAGCCGTTTTATGATTGCTCAGCACAAGAAACACGTTACACACATACAGTTGTTGATAAAATACACTGTACATTATTTACCTCGGCTAACTAAACTATGGAAATTTATAATATAATTCATATAGCAAAAGTGTTTGAACATTTTAATACATACAGAGAGATAGCAATACGGTCTCACTGCACAGCAGGCCAGCAGTTAGCCGAGTCATTGCGCAATCCATGGTGAGGCTCAGCTGGCTGCTGCCTCACCGCAAGTCTCTTCTCAGTATTTGAACGGTAAATGTCAAAATTCAGTGATTTTGAATAAAAATAATCTAAAACTGGTGAAGTTAAATGGAAAATAACTTTATAGTATAATCACTGTATACATATAACAATTTAATTAATTATTTTTCTTTTTACTTTTTTTTTCTTTCCATGATGGCCCCTGACTGCACGTCCCTGCTGGTGACGGAACATACAGTAATTCCTTCATTTGTCTAATCTGCCACTCTAACTCAAACACCTGTGTGAGCGTGCAGTCTTTAAATACTGAAAAACATTTCCTGTCTTATTGGTGACACCTGTTCATGTGCACACAGGTAAAATCTCTTATTTCTCCCCTTTCCTCATGTTTGGTCTTACAGTGCAACCTCCTGACACAAACAGCCTTCGTGCTATGGCTCTTTCTGTGTCATGGTTTGACAGCACTGCACAAAACAACTAGAATTACCACCTCATGGTTGTTTATTCAATCAGTTAAGTATCAGGAAATATGGTCCCACTCCGTCCTTCCTGAGTTATTAGCTGTGGCCCAGTTCTTGGGATAGGTTGGGCCATGAAGGATCCAGCTGTTGGCCTCCAGCGTTTTTCATGAGACCTCTGGATTGAGACACAGCTACATTGTTGAATGATGGCCAGAGGTGTTTTTCAGAACATTATGATGTCACAGTGAAGTTGACCTTTGACCTTTTGGCTATAAAATGCCATCACTTCATCATTTATCTTTTAAGACATTTGTGTCATAATTAGCATATGAATTCAGGAGTTATGGCCAAAGATGTGTTTTGTGAATTCACTGTGACTTTGACCTTTGATCTTTGACCACCAAATTTTAGTCACTTCATCCTTGAGACTAAGTGAATGTTTGTGCTAAATTTGAATAAGTTCCCTCCAGGTGTTACTGAGATATCACGTTCATGAGAATTAGAAGAGATGATATCATCCATTACTGTCTTTTCAAAATAAATGTGTTCAGTGTGTTCATTCACTCAGCATGAAGATGACCACTGAAAAATAGTTAACCCAGAGGAGAGTTGAAAAGGAAAATCATATAGTGATATTTAAGCACTGAGGTCAGACAGCCTGGTCTCACTTACAGACACTTTAAAGCTGTTTTCAGATGAGACATGTTACAGTGTCTGTACTGAGTTCTGTTGTGTGTGATGTACATGTTACTGCACCACACAGCTGCTCATGAGCTGTGTCTCCTCCAGACTTATTACACTCATGTCCTTGATTATGTTGTTGAAGCAGGAACTTTTGACAGCTGTGCTCAGATGTTATTGGCTGATGTCCTCAGGTGTTATCAGGTGTAGCGTACATACCTGAGCCTGGCATCAGTCACAAGCCATTAAGGAAGTTCATTGTAAGGACATGCAGAGTTACAGACCCACAATTGACACTTTGCGACTCTTCCCACCATCAAACTATCACATTGATAGGAAACAGAGACAAAGGACCCCTCTTCCACAAACAGACCACGATTGAAAAGATTGGTCGACCAAGGAGCTGTATTCAACCTCCGTTTATCCCAGCAGAAAATGTTTGTCTTTAGGAAGAATTTGTTTTACTTTGGAAATTCAGTGAAGAGTGAAACAATAAAACGAAATATCTGATTTGGTCTCCAAAAACTCTTTCCCTTCTCTTTGCTCAAATTATGAGACATGTTCCCCTGTTTTTTGTTGTTGGGTGCTGCTCAGCGCAGGTGTCATTGATTGTTACCATAGTAACATTGGTCTTAGACCTGAGTTAGCCTGGGGGTAAGGTGTCTAATGTTTCTGACTTAAAAGGAGTCAGCCTTTATTTTTGTTGAAACAGTCTGACTGCCATTAGATTGATTTATGACTGGACCAACCCTTCAGATCAGTCTGAGATATCTTTGTGAAATTGGCCCCAGATGATGCCAAGCAGCCAAGATGGTGCCCAGTGTGCATCATCATCATCATCATCATCATCATCATCATCATCATCATCATCATCATGACTATTTGATTGGTCAGTAGTCGAGCTGTGGACAGGTTACCATGGTGATCTACTCTGGTTTATGATACCAGAAAATCTGAGTTAAGCCCAGAGACAGCTTCAGTGTTATGTACAGAGAGACTCTGCTCCGTTTACCTGAAGTCAAATTCAGCTTCTACACACTGACTCTCTGATTCTGTGTTGTGTTGATGAGACTTCCTTCCCATGTCAGCGCTACCTCAGCTGTAGTGACCCAGAGTGACAGGTTTGTCCTGTCAACACATGGCTCTACTGTTTCCCTTTATTATAGGTTCATGTGCAAGTGCCCCCCCCCCCCCGTGTATTGTCTTATCATGAATCCCATCTGTCAAATGAATGCAATATAATGTAATAACACCACGTCACATGACTGGCCTCTATCAGAACATGAGGTCTGAGTTACAAAGGTTTGACAGGATCATAAACACCTGCACAGGTAAAAATACAAAAGCAGCAAAAATAATTGTCATTGTTTGTCTTCCTCCATTTAAATAATCTGATCTGAAAGGCTACACTCTGTGTTATCCTGTGTGTTTTATGGCTCTGTGTATAAAATGGGCTCTATATGTATATATATAAATATAAAGCTGCAGTGAGTCTATGTAGTTGTGAACCCTTGACCTGGTGATGTTGTAAAACCTCCTGTGAAACATTTAATTGACTTACTGTGAACCTGGTAAAGAAAGTTCATCCTCCTGCAACAGACAAAATGAATCTCACAAACTAAACAACACTGTGGAAATTACCCAGAAATCCTTCTGTTTTCTAATCTGACAAAGTCACATGATAAGTGATGTTGAGTCAAATGAGACTCATTTTATAACTGTGTCTCTGAGGTGTCAGATCTTCTGATAGGACAGGTTTGAATTTCAGACACTTCCTGTTTCCTGTGTTGAGTCATTGGCTCTTACAGATTGTCCAGAATGTGTTGATGCATCTGGATGTTGTTGTTGTTCTTGTTGTTATTGTTGTTCAGAAGTTTCTGACAAACAGACTCTTTGCTGAATGTCATTCCCTACTCTCTATCCCTGTATTTCCTGTCAATCCCCACTGTCCTATCAAAATAAAGGCACAAAAATACCATAAAAATGGGTGAGAGGGACAGTTGCAGAGCAGCTGATGAACACAGTGGAGCAACACACCAGGAACACACTGCCTGTGTTGTGTGTGTCTGCAGTTCTATTTCTCTACATAGAGTTTATAGGCTGGAATGTTGGATTTCTCTTCATTATAAATTAATTTCTGATTTATTTTTGACAATACACAACACACATTGACAACTATAGTGGAGTGTCAGTTTTATGTTGCTGGTATGATGTCACTATGAAATCAGCAGGTCTTCTTGTTTATTTTTGCTGCAAGACGCATCACGTGTGAACGCCAAATCTCTAGATCATGCAATGCAGCCATGAGGCGAGAGACGTGACACAGGTAGTGTGTTTGCTCTAACTTGTGAACATTGGTGCTGAAATGTAAACAAAGATGTTCCTGCCTTGCCATGCAGCCAGTGTGTTCCTGGCCTTAAAGCTCCATATAGTCTAAAGGTCTCTGTCCATGTGTTGTTTGATTATAGATCAGGTCTAGCTTCTATATTAATACTGTGAAAGTATCAAAGTGCTCAGTCCACAGAGAAATGCACACAGCCTGTATTCAGAAACTGAAGCTTAAAACCAGCAATCAGGACTCCAGGAACCCCGCCCACCTGGACCCACAATCCAACCTTGCAGGATTTTGTGTCTTTGAGTGTTTGGCTGAAATGTTGTTGGTTGTGCACATCAAATATGTCTCCAGGATTAGCATGATAGTGGAAAACACAGGTAAACACAGGTACTCCATGTAGCATTAGCTGTAGTATGGGTAATTTATTAACTAATCAGTGCTGTGTGGTCGTCATCAGTCATCATATATCTGAGTCAGAATCATGTCAGCTGCTCTAGGCTCAGTGCACAGTATCTGAACCTTTAGCTGTGTGTGTGGAAGCTTTTGTTGCGTGACTGAAACTATAAAAAGTTGTTGTTGCTATTTTTATGAACATGTACTTAATCCCTTTCTGCCTCACTGCCTGCTGGAATATGTGTGTGGTGCTTGCCGTTGCTGTCTGTGGATGTGTGCTTGCTTTCTGAGTGGATGGATCTGGCTGCAGCTGCCCCAGAGTCACGCACACATCTGGGCTGACTCTGCAGCAGTGACTTTGCTTTCTGAGGACACTGAACAAGGTCAACAAGGCTGCTGGTGTCCTTCTACTGCTGCTCCACTGAGAGTCCGGACACATGGAGCCTCATGTGCTGTGGCAGCAGGTCTGTGGCTGAGGAGACGGCTTCACAGAGTCATCAACGCAGCCTAGAGGATCACCTGCACACATCCACCTGCCCTGGAAGACGTCTACAGCTTCTGTCGCCCACAGTCTATGGGTGTTCCACTTAGAGATTCCCCTAGAGGCCTGGAGCTCTTCTATTGTGTTTTCTGGATATGCAGTGTTTTTTCTTGTTGCATTTTTTTGGGGGGTTTATGTGTTTTTGTTGTTGCATAATTTCTGAATTTCCAGCTCGTTTCTCCTGATGGAAGTGTTTTAGGCCATTGCAGCGGGTTTGCCCTCGTCGGCTACCGTAGAAGTCTGAACTGACAAAATACCTCCCATAGACAACACCTGCAATGTCTTTATAAGAGCTCTGCTCAGGTAGTACACCCGGATTTCATTATACCAGGTTTTAATTGCTGTCACAACTTCACCCTGGTGGGTAAATGTAGTGGGGTTAATGTAAAGCTACTCTCTATTTTATACTGACGCTATATATCACCTGTCACTGTTCTGTTCTGCTTTACTACAATATAAATCAATAGCTGATTGTTTGTCCATATATTTGGAGGATGTCTATGTAAAGTTGGAAGTGCTTAAGATAATAAGATTGCAGATTGGCCACATCATATAACAACAGAGGAGACTGTGCAGGAAAAAGGAGGAGGTCTGAGTGAAAGTCTCAAAGTCTGAAGAGACCTTGACAAAAATCCGCACAGACACAGTCTACTCTCAAAACTCAAATCCTGCACTGCACAACTAATCTGGTGAAAACTGACGATACTAAATGTACTAAATGACACTATGTAGTGATTATCTTACATTTGAATATCAGTTGTGTCATAATTATTGTCAAACAATAATAGGTGAGGTCTTGCACCAGCAGATACAGTATGTCTCACATACTGGAACTACATGAACCGGCTCCTCAGGTCTGTTAACTGTTATGAAGCTCAAGGCTCAAACCTGTGGTGAAACAGCTGTGACACTTGTCCCTGTCTATGTCTGCACCATTGCTGCAAAACAAACCAGGGTTTGATCGGTGAGCCTGAAATAAAAGCCCATCATGGTCCCAGTGTGTGTTGCTAAGGTGACATCACTGTGGGAATAGGCTACAAACTCAACACCTGAAGTACAACACAATAACAGAGGTCAGTATTTTTTCATGACTGGTTCAGGTGCAGTCCTGTAGACCAGGAACAGGATCAGGATCCCAGAGGTTCCACAATAAATGTTAAGACTCTCTTCTCTTTCATTAAACTGAAATAGGCTACATGACGAAATTAAGGAAATATTATTACCTTTGTCCAAAGCCAGAGGGTCAGTGTTGTTGTTTGTAGATTTGATTATTATACATATATGAATCATTATATCATACACATGTGTATTGATCCAGGCTCCAGTTTTATTTGATGTCACCAGACGCCCCCTGCTGTTCAGAAAGGTGATGATTGGTTTGACAACTCATTATTGTAGAACATAGTGTGTGTGTGTGATTCAGTTACACAATCAAACCTGAGCTGAATAAGAGATCAGCTGATCTGATGGATGTTTTTTCCTGTTACATCCTGACTGACTGTGTATGATGACCCTCTAGCCTCTCCTGTGAATTTCTCTGTTTGAGTCTCTGTCCCCAGAAGAAACACCACATTTCCAGTAAGAGATGTTTCTGTTGAAAGAACTCTGAGTTAACTTCAGGATAAATTTAGAAAGCTTCTACAGAGGTAGGCAGGTTATGATGTGAGGCCTGACTCACGTGACAGAGTGGTATTTGTGCATTCATTTATTATTGAGATGCTCAGCAGGGTGGATGCATTAGTCTCTGTCAGTGTCCCAAACTTTTTTGTCATCTCTCTGTCCAAGGCACGCAGCATCAGCACAGTGAAGCTGACTGTCTTCTTCATAGAAAAACTTCCCCAATAAATAATGTCTGCAGATCTGCTGGTTCCAGCATCCTGTTTGTTTCCACCCACAGCACAGCACACATTTTATAAAAGCCACAGTCAGTAATTTCCTGTCTGCTCCATTAACATCCAGCTGGAGAACAGCCAGCCAGTGGTGCATCGGTTTTTATTGCAATTTAAAAGAAGATGAGCAAACAGAGGAGGAAAGAATAAGGTCTACAGTATATGACCCTGAGCTGAGCAATAATAATCCTACTATACAACAACACACTGCACATTATTATACAATTCAAAACTACTACATCATTACTTTAAAAAAACAAAGGTTTACCCAGATTAAAAGTCTTAAATGTTGAGTTGTCTCTTATCTCATCTCATCATCACACTGAGGCTCCCCCTCTTCACTATTATCCAGTGTTATCACTGGGTTCTGTGTGCGGTCTTTCAACATAGCTGAAGAACATTTAGACCACCTTAGCTACTGTTTATCATCTTTCTCCGCTCGTACCTCCACCACCTTTATCAAGGCTTCATCTAAAGGCTCAAATAGATCCATCCTTTTCAAACAAGGTAACCATCAGTGCCCACATACTTTCAACATGAACTAAATTAACTAGAGCGTAGCTCAGAGTCAAAGGTTGCTGACAACAACAGACATGGCAATGGTGGAAGAGGTCGTGATAATGTACCACGCAAGAATGAGCCAAAAGCAGAGGCAGCATTGTAGATGGTGGTCTGTGAGGCCAAAGTACATCATATGACTTGTCCTCATTAAGTCCTGTGGTCGAGTCTCGCTTGAACTATTGTCTACACTTCCACACAGGCTCCGTATCTAATGTTGAGCATAAATGAGCTTTAAGGGTCCTCTGTGAATCTTGATTGGCTTCATTCATGTTAATTTCTGTCTTTCCTGATTGATCCTTTCTTGTCATTTAACAATGTTGACCCACCATCTAAACTACATAGGTGGTGAAAATTAACTCTGCACAGAGACCCATGGTTCTTGTACCTTTCCTTGAGTAATACCCTTTTCTTACTTTCTACATCTGCTCTGATTTATTTGAAAAGGAAATATTATCCTCTTTATTTCATCATCTTAAAGCCATAGTTACTGGTTATTATTCAGAATAAGATTTAAATAGTACACATACACTAAAATCACCATGTCATATAGAAATGACAACACACTATGAGCATTCTTTACTTTTCATACATACAGCTTATATTCCTCATGCTCCTTCAGTACCATTTTAAATACTGTCATGGTTTGTCCTCCATACATACCTGCCTTCAGTAGTTATTCACTCACCACTCCCTTGCTCACCCCAGCTGCCGACCACACCCACCTCGTCAGTCACTCCATTCACCTGTTCACTCAGCTGCAGCTCATCAGCAATCAAGCCTGGTTAAAAGCTCCACTCTCCTCCACACTCACTGCCAGATTGTTCTTTGTCCCCATGCAAGACTCTCCAGCGATTACCCTTCGACTGATCTCCCGGTTCCGACCCTGCCTGCTCCCGACCTACCCGCCTTGTCTCTGCCCTGGTAAATACTTCAGCCCTTCTGTTTTTGACCACGAATCTGCCTTGCCCCTTCCTGGTCTTCGTCTGCCTGTTCTCAGGGCTGCTCTGAGTCCTTCGCCTCCACTGTTGCAGCGTGAGAACTTTCCTGCTGGTTCTTCGGTCCTCTGCCTCGTACGGCTGCCTCATCAACAGCTTCATTCCGGGCCCTCGGATTTTCCCCAAGCCCATCAAAGACTGCCGTTCCCCTTAGAACGGAACTGTGCTTATTTACCTGCTTCTGCTGACAATTAAAGTGATTTCCAATACATCGGTTCTTGTCGGTGCTGCTTTTGGGTCCAAACCTCACCCGTTACAAATACAGAACTTTTTGTTGTAATTTTGTGATTTTACGTCGTCCTTCTCCTACTTCAAGGCTCTGTAAATAATCTTCACTGCCATTAGCTGTCGCTCTAGACCACCAACATCTCAGACCAAAACAAATGCTTTGTTGCCACATCTCCCCTCCCTTCACATTCTCAGCATGGTGCTATGAAGCCCAGTGAAAGTGTCCACTAAACACACACCAAGAAGCTCAACTGAATAAAGTTACCCTGTGAACATGAGAGCCAACAAAAAACAACCAATAACCACAACCATTGCTTCACAGCCATGCTGATAGTTAGCCAGCTGGCAATAGCAACATTTGCCAAACACATTCGTAATTAGGGTAACAGCCGTCACTAATGAAAACAGACATGTAACATTATGAACCATCAAGCTACTGACACATGAGGAGAAGAGAGAGAGTCCAGCTGGACCCTTTAGCAGCCCATAGGGTTCTCCTTTCAAAAACCAGACCAGTCTTGGCTCCACGGTCAGACTGGGACAGAAATTCAGCCTTGGACTCATCCACCACGACTGGATGCACCAATGACACTGATGGAGCCAATAAAGACACTGATGCAGCTGGCAGCTGACACTGACATTATGGTTGTTTTGATGTCTATTGGCCTGAGGCCTTTTTAGACAAAAACATGGTTTCTTCTTCAGTGGAGGAAATTATGGAAGGTCACTTTCACCTGGACGCTGTGTACTGCACAGTGCCATCTCACATGTGGGTGGAGGCTGTGATTTAATAAAGATGGTAAGGACCAACAGTTTAACAGGAGAGACTCATGCACTAAAATGCACACTGCCAGACTGGCTACCAAAACAAAGACCTGAGAAACTCATATTACAACACACACAGAGAGGGTGTGGCTTCATTTCTGCATTAATGATTAAAATCTTGTTTACAGAACCTAAAGATATGAAAACCTCTCACATCATCAGTAAATATTGTGGAAGATTGGCTCTACCCTGTTTTAATAACCTATTTAGTCCATTGGTGTTGATCAAATAAATATCAGAAGTCAAAAATCTGGGTAAAATCATCTGATACTGATATTTTATGTTGTCTGAAACATTGCTAAAGAAATCTATCATAGCCTAGTTACAGTGTCTCCCCCTTCAACCAGTAGTGAGGCTTCAGCATGGTTGAGTAAATAGCTGTTATAGATTATCATAGACATAGACATAGACCTAGACCTAGAAATAGACATAGATTTGAATGAGATTCACCCAAATGGAGATTTTAACTTGGAGTGTTTGTCCTCTGTCTCTTACTGTTTTTGATATACCTGTGACTTATTTTATCTTACACAACTAATCAATAGCTCAATACATCTGAATCTTAAATGCCCACAGAAATCCTTTTGATTTAACTGTAACAAATGCTTCTTATAAATATTAGTTATAATAATAAATATAAATAATAAAAATATAAAAATATAAATATCAGATAGTGGTATTTTTGCAGATGAGATTAGCGACCATTGTGTTACAGCTACAGTCAGACATGAGCACAAATTGTTTTCACATGAGATTTAAGCTTTTCTGTCAGCAGAACTTTCCTCAGAGAGGAACAAGATCCTTCCCGTTACAGAGGTGGAACTAGCTTGGAAATACTTTAATGATGCTTTTACTAAAATTAGAATTAAACAGTCCTTGGCTTACTCCTCAGCTGTCCAGTCTGCTAAACAAAGGGACGTTGTCTGAGCCAAGGCCTGAAAATCAGACTGACTGGCTGATTTCTAGACAGCTCTGAGATCATTGTACCTCTCTCAATACAAAAAGATAAATCTGAGTTCTACTTTTCTAAAACCACCAGCAACTTAAATGATCCCAAAAAGTTTTGGATTGTAATAAATTGATCATTTGGACATGTAATGAGTTGCCTGCTTTGTAAAAGACTTTTGTACTCTGATGAATTATTAACTATAAAAAAAATATGGATTAAATACCCATAAATACCGCTGGAGGTGAACAGCCTTCTTCAGCCTCCAGAACCCAAGTGTTCCTTTGTTTTGACAGAAAACAACCTGCCCCACCACAAGATAGCCTAAGAGATGAAACCTAGTGTAAAATAGTCCGGCAATGAGAGTGATGGCGCTTTGTCGCTTCAGGGGCCAGTATATTCTATCAGAATTGCTTGTCAGATGGTCAGCCCCTTCGTCTCCACATTTTTCTACTGTTGGAATCGGGAGGGCTGTGTCTGACAATCTCCAAAACCGACAATGTCAGAATTGCGACATTCACACCTCAGACACCTTCTTGGCAGGGTTTGAAATAAGTGTGTGAGGAATGTAAAACAAGAGGGAGAAGGTCAGCCAGTTGTTGTGTCTCTGCGCCGGCAACAGTAAGAGCCGGAGGCATAATGTAAAATAACCCCTTGAGGGAATTTGTTCCAATTTTGGCCATAGCTCACAAATTAATTTACTAATTATGACACAATTTAACCTCTCAATTGGTTGAACACCATCCACCACACCTGACACGGGACACAGAGAGGAGAGAGTAAGGGGTGGGGCCAGCACAGGAGGAGATGTGAATGGGCCAGTCATTAGAAAAATTAACCAATGTGCTGCCCCAATAATATGGGCCAGTCGTTAATGTTTGTGTGGAGGGGTGGTTTTTTTTTTTAAATGAATATTGAAAATTCAAATCATATCGGCCCCAAGGTGAGTGGGCCTTTTTTTTTTTTTTTTTTTTTTAGCAGTCCAGGGATTCTAGTCAAATCTACAACCAAGTGCAACACAATCAAAGCTTTACCAGGGAGATTGGCTGAGGCAATAAAGATAGCTATAGAATATATAGGAAGCGTCAACACTCTCCAGTGTCCTCTGCACAGTGAGTGGCAGCTCTAAGTGTTTGGGTCTATGAAGCACCACACATCCCTTCACTAGTGTCAGTCTAAAGTAGGGCGATGTAACAGTTAGTTCTGTTCCACTGGAGATTTACCAGCACAGTCACCTCCACTCCTCCACCGAGTTCTCAAAATGGCTGACCTGTGCACTGCATGGTGGGACTATGTAATCACATTTCACTTCAGATGTGTTCATTATTCATGGTCAGACTTCCTGCTGTGAGCTGTCGGCTTTAAGACATCAGCTGTGAATTTGTGTCTTTTTTCTTCTTCTAGCTTCCTGCTATGCTTTTCTTTGGAGACTAAACAGCATCAGGAGATGAGCTGTGTGTATCGCAGAGGAACAGAGAGAACACAGAGAGGGAGACATCAGGGAGACAGGGAACAGGGTGGAGACTCACTCACAGCCAGAGAACACACAGCTTTGGATACATCATTCACATGTTTGGTGCAAAAGAAAAGGCTCAAAATTCACACAAAAACCAAAGTTGTGTCTGATTCATTGGTACCATCATGGAAACTTCTTCGACATGGTGAATATGAGGAATAAAAACAAACTGAAAATGCTTTGGAATATACTGAAGAGGCTCTCAGCCTCTCAGAGGTAAGGTCCTGAGGACGCTTAGAAAAGATGAGAAAAGAAAATGAAGAAAATGAGGACTCAAAGAGGTAAACTAATGACAGAGGATGGTGCATGGGGTTAGGGTTAGGGTTAGTATTTACACCACCATGACCACTCACCTGGTCTGTGAAATATAAGGAAGCACAGGGAGCTCAGTGAGCACTGTAACACTTTGAAACAGGACACAATTACTTAACAACCACACCTAGAAGAAGTAAAATTATAAACCTGAAGTTGGTAATATCACTGGAGGTGTAAGAGGCTTCACAGTTGATCTCTGCTGGTTTGGCACAAAGTTAAAAGTTTTCCAAAAAACATAAGTATCTTAGCATCAATAAAACTCTCCAGGTGAAACTGTTCAAAAATAGAAAGGCTCAGAGTTTAGACGGGCCTCCAGATAATTCACAGACTACTGATCACTCCTTGATGAAGTGTATCAATGAACACTATGTAGATGATATAATAAATGGATATACAGTATAATGTCCTATGCAAATGCATGACAGTGGATGATGACCTTGTCAATCAGTTGCTCTACCACTCCAGTCCATGATTGAAATATCTTCACAACTAGTGGATGAAATTAGGTAATTTTAAACTAGACACACCATCTGGTAAAAATTTCACATTGTCCAAAATGTCAGTTTATGACCAAATACCAAATATGCTTATTTGAATGACTTCAAACTTTTAAGTTCAAAGATTCAGAGTCACTGACAATTTTCATCGTTTTCTGTGATACGTGGTCGTATCACTCTTCAAATGCACCTCGGTAAGTAGAATTCATTAGATGAGCGCAACAAAGATCAAAGGCAGTTCAGTACCAACTGTCTTCAGCTCAATACATTCAGTTGGCTGTCTGAGCTCTCCAGGAGGTCGCCAACTTGTTTTCTACTAAACTTGAGTGAACTGTGCTGGGTACAAATAACCCTTGACTGGAGAATGAATAGAAGTACAGCCAAGTCTGCAACTGTCCTTCTCCATGTCTGTCCAGAAGTCGTTGGACCTTGAATGAAGATAACTGTAATGGACTAGTTCCAGAAGGTGGCAACAAAGCAAGATCCTAGCTGCCATAAAACTCAGAAGAAGAAGAAGAAGAAGAAGAAGAAGAAAAAGAAAGAGAACATGCTTCATGTGCAAATGAAATTTTATGAAAATGACTGAAGTTGGAGGCAGAAAGCAGTACAATCCTATAGTGGAACTCTTTGAGCACTGATGGGGAGATTCTTATCATCGATGGTTAAGAGATCAGTGAAGAAAGTGCACTGGAGCCCGGGATGTCTTACGCAGAGGATGTGTATTGAAGCTTGACCAAGGAGAACCAAGGAGTCATCGATACATGTTTCTGTGCATGATGCCACCTCAATTCTGATTGAAAGGTCCCCTGTGGTAGGTCTTTATCGAGTTCCAAACAATACCATAAATAAACTACGCCCCATATTTGATCAAATCTCTAGCCTGCAGAGGGATGTGTGAGCATTATCGGTCCGATAACCATAAACAAGTAAACATGATTTACACACACCCAGGTACTAGTCCCAGAAGACAAAGCCAATTGTTACTGACCATCCAAGGTCTACTGCTATCAACCAAGGCTCCAGCAATATCAGCAAAAGGCACAGCTGTGTCTGACGGAGCCGCCTGAGCATCTCCTCCTGTAAGAACTAATGCAATAACTGTGGCACTATGACCTAAGGGCCTCATGTTGACCCTTTACCCTGAACCATTCATCTATGGTGAATATCTGGAAAACTCCCTTACAAATACATAGACAAACAGAAATGTGTTGTGATGGAGAGCAACTGCGATATTTGTGGCATTCAACTAAAAAGGAAAAGTACCACTAAAAAACTAAAAGTTCACCTGAAAAGATCTGAGCAGACTGCTCACATTAGCTATAATGAGCGAACAAACATGTGATAACATGAGCCAAAAAACATGAGCTAACAAACATGAGCTAATATGAGCTAATGTGAACTAACTCAGTTGAAGTGGGCTAACATGAACTAATGTGGGAAACTGCTAACATGAGCTAATATGAGTTCTCAAAAAGACAACAGTCAAACTGTCAAGGGTTTTGAGGTAAGTAGGACCCAAATGCACCCAAAACATAGGGAACGGTGCAGACAGGTTTATTAACCGAAATAACAGACATGAACAGAGGACGTGAACAAACACTGAACTAAACAGACGAACCGACACAGACAAAGGGAAGCACAAAGACTATATAGACAAGAGGCAAGGTGATTGCACACAGGTGAAA
Source organism: Seriola aureovittata (assembly GCF_021018895.1). Taxonomy (NCBI): domain Eukaryota; kingdom Metazoa; phylum Chordata; class Actinopteri; order Carangiformes; family Carangidae; genus Seriola; species Seriola aureovittata. The sequence goes on from NC_079365.1 coordinate 688,872, forward strand.
CACATTAGGGCGGGGCAGACAATCACTACACAGAAACAAGACCAAGACAAGAAGCAAAACATTGAGACACACAAGGAAACCTTATTACAAAATAAAACAGGGAGTAACAAAGTCCAAAACAAAACTAACAAAAAGTGTCTGCCATAGCAAACCATGACACAAACAGCTGCACGATATCAAAACCTCCACAAAGACAGCAAACCTTAAACAGGACAGTACGGTGTGTTACCACACGGGAACGTCAGAAGTGTGTTCAGGCAATGGACACTGGGTTTTCCACAAGACTGTGTGACAATACTTGATTCAGACATGTACACACGAGAACATCTAGGAAACAATATAGGTGTAACACATTGCCTGTTCTCTTGTAAGTGCTGACCACACTGCAGGTTTCTTGGCAACAGGGGCATTTCAGAGGGAACTGGCAGACCGGTCAGGACTGCACCACATTAGGGAAACCTACCTCATTTCAATCAAGAGAAAGCGCATAATGTTCAAGAAGAATAAAAATGTCAGGACCCCACCACATTAACAACCCTTTAAAGTCATCACAAACTGGTTTCATCAACATTGCAGTGAGTTCAGTGAACTTCAGTGACACCACCAATTTTCACTTGCATAAAATAGTCACACACATGAGCTGAATTTGAAGTCACAGAGAAGAACGTGACGTCGTGAACCAATCACAAATCGGGAGACGAAGCGTGTTAGATCAGCTGTGGCATGGAGTCAGGTGAGTTTCTCTAAAAGCTTAGCACTGTGATTAAGGAAGAAATAAATGCAGAAACACCAAAACCTCACATTCCTTAGTATGAATTTTATCCTCCCACACTTGCAGTAAAAAGCCAGTGTAATGGTAAAACAAAAAAAGAACTGTTTGTTTTAGATCTGCATCAGCAAGGTGGTGTTTTAATCAAAATTACTGTAAAGACATGATCATTAACCTGCTGTTCAGGATCAATCTAACTGTGGGAGTGTCTGTTATCTACATTAAACCCCAGTGACCATGATGATAACACTGACAGACACTGACCCTCTCCACCCTCTGCATTATTACATATTATGAATAAAACAATATAACCTCTCCACTCTCCTGCCACGCACACACTTGTACAAACTCATGTTCACAAACTTTAAACCAGACAACAGGCTGGTGGTATGTGTCATCTTACCTGAAACTGTGCTGGTCATTGTCGCTGACAGTGAATGAGGAGGAGGAGCGAGGAGTCTGAAGATGCTGCTGGATGGAGGGGAGGAGAGAATGTGAAGGAGAGAGAGAGAGGAGGAGGGTGGGAGGGAGAGAGAGAGAGAGAGAGAGAGGAGGGAGGCAGGGAGAGAGAGAAGATGGGCTTGGTGTGTGTCCGTTCCCTGAGTGGTGCAGTGCAGAAGTCTACGTAAACAACTGGGCAGCCACTGGGACTGGATGTCTGTGTGTGTGTGTGTGTGTGTGTGTGTGTGTGTGTGTGTGTATGTTTGTTCTGGTAATCATGACATTATGGGGACAACAATCTGTTTACACAATCAGTGTAGTTAAATGAATACAGGAGCTATTCTGAAGGTGCCTGTGTGGTTTTTAGAATAGGCCCACAACACATGTTTTTTAGTCAGTGTGTGTGTGGAGTGCTCGGTTGCGCCCCCTAACAGTTTGGGGCTGACAATGCACTCGCTGCTCCACATGCACACTTCTTCCAAATATGGTTGGGTACTGCCCACTTCCTGGTTCTCATTAAGAAGGATTTTAGCAGCAAATACATTTTCAGTGTTACAGGTGGCAATCAATACAGTGGACGAGTAAGAAGATTATTTGCAGCAGATGCCATCTAAAGAGCTAAGAATTTTTGCAATGGAGCAAATGTGAAATACAAGGTAAGCACATTTGTAAGAAAAACCAATATAAGTATTGTTCAACCCTAAAATTAAGTTAATTTGCTTTAATTATTTAGCAGGTTAGCTAGTTGGCTCCGATTGACTACAGAGTGAAGGCTTCAAACATTTGACTTTATCTGATTCTGAATGTGATTCTGAAATGTTTTCCTTCATTTTTCCAACTAGTTGCATGCATTTTAGCGTAAATGAGTTTATGCAAACCAAACACATACAACTAAGTCTTTGGATTAGTTAATTGTTTGCTCTCAGGCCTATGTGGTCAAAATGATTCTTTTTATAATATTCCACCTTTTATAAATGTAAACGTGATTTTTATTTTGCCATGATAAATTCAGGATCAATATTTCAAGTGTTACATTTAAGTGAATTGATTGCGTATATGTACAAGTGTCTCACAGAGACATTTAAAATACAATTCTACAGATTCTGCATGTGAGAGATTAGAGACTGAATGAAAAAAGTGAGTTACTCCCCTGGTGTTTACATACATATTGTTTTCCTTTTGAGTCACATGCATTTCCTTTGTGTCTGAAATATCTGAGCATGAGAGTTTGTAAAAGTATTATACAATTAATAATTTTAAAGACCTCAAACTGTCAATGAGTCGAATGTAAACCATTTTTTTTAACATTTCCGTTCAGTCTAAAATGCCACCACGGATAATTCTACAGTCTCTCTTTGTAATGTTTTTGTGATTCGAAGCAGCTAAAACAGTGAAGAACATGTATTGTGATGGTAATCTAGTGTGAATTGGTACACATTACAGTTCAAGGGCTAATGCATGTAGAAGGTTATGGCTAGTGGGATCTTTTGGGCACATTTTAACCTGCTCATGCACTTTTTTCTCGGAGTAGAAACTGTGTGAAAAGTTGGACACAACCCTCACCCACAAGGAACTTGAACATTGTGTGTGAAGGGTCCGCATAAAGCCTGTTTGATTAAAATGTGTGAGCGCAGACAGGACTTTGCTGTGCAGGAGGAACTATTTTACTATGAATTTGGATTTTTTTCTTTAACCCATTTACACCGGATGCTGCGTAGCGCCCCTCCTGCCGGTTGCTGCGTAGCGCAGCATTGTTGATTCCTCGTCATTTTCATGATATATTTATACATATTTTACATATTTATATGCTGCATGCGTCATGAAAATGACGAGGAATCAACAATGCTGCGCTTCGCAGCAGCCGGCAGGAGTCTCAATGCTGCGCTATGCAGCAACCGGCGGGAGGGGCAATGTTGCACTACGCAGCATCCGGTATAAATGGGTTAATTTTGGTGTATGATGGGATGCATCTCATCTTAGAGATTTTGTCTGAACAAGTGGTCAGTCTATTAGTATTTACATCAAAGTGACAATTTGTACATTTGCGTTTACAGACGACCAGCATAGCAGCTGATGCCATGGCAGTGGACGACTCCCGTCCTTCATTCCTGCCAAAGACTCAGATGGATGATGCTACTGGTCCAAACAACTCTCCTAAACATGTACATTCATGTTCATCACTTCATATTTAACTCTACAGTCTCTCTTGGTCATGTTTTTATATGTTTGCAATTTGAAACAGCTAAAACAGTGAAGAACATGTATTGTGATAGTAATATAGGTTTAATCGGTACACATTACAGTTCAATAGCTAATGCATGTAGAAGGTTAGTGCTAGTGGGATGTTTTGGGCACATTTTAACCTGCTCATGGACTTTTTTCTCGGTTAATTATCAGCCTATTTTGGACACTCACGATGTCCCCACAGCACACGTTCAGTGTTTGAGTAGAAACTGTGTGAAAAGTTGGACACAACTCTAACCCACAAGGAACTTAAACATTGTGTGTGAAAGGTCCCCATAAAGCTTGTTTGATTTAAGATGTGTGAGCGCAGAAAGAACTTGGCTGTGCAGGAGGAACTATTTTACTATGAATTTGGATTTTGTTCTTTAATTCTGTAGTATGATGGGATGCATCTCATTTTAGAGATTTTGTCTGTTTATTCACAGAGTGAATGTCAAAGTGAAATTGAGAGTATTGTCCCAAGACTAAGACGGACTAAAAGCATCATAGTAAGTCTTCATTTACTTGGCAAAAAACATAAATGAAATGTACATTTTGTCTACTGACCTGGGATTATGTCAAGGGGTGCAATCAACAATTAATTTCATTTTCAATAATTAATTTGCTTATATTCTAAAATGATAAATCATTTGGTGTATAACATACCATCACTTTAAATCACACCATTTCATTTTGAAGATGATGTCATCAGTTGAGTCCTTTTTTTTCAGATCAAATGTCCAAAACCCCCAAGTATTTAGTTTATTATTACATTATTTCTTACTATTTCTTAATGTTTCTATTTTTCATTTTACAGATGAAAGATTTTGAAGATTCTGGTGATCTATATGATTCGGCATCAGAGAGTGGAGATGAATATATTCCAAACTCCACCTCTGAAAGTGACAGTGGTGTCAGCCGTGACACAAGGACAAAACGTCAGCCTCTTTATGATACACTGGATGTCTCGGGCTCAAAGAGTTCCCCTGTCTGTGATTCCACAACACCAGACATCATGACCTTTGACAGCTCAACATCTAAGGCCATTGGAGAAGAAGAAGGACCATGTTCAAGTCAGAACATTAATGATAGCATAGTTGTTAGTGCATCTCAGAAAAGAGGTGGGACTAAAGTTTACGACAAGCGGCATTATTGCTTATATTGCTCTGAACCATATGCTAAAATTGCAAGGCATCTAGAATGTGCACATCAAGACAAATCTAATGTGGCTAAAGCTCTGAGCTTTTCAAAGGGTTCCAAAGAGAGAAAAAAACACCTTGATTATATTCGCAACAGAGGAAACTATGCTCACAACGCTGCTGTTATGGAGTCAGGAAAGGGTGAACTAGTGCCATTTAAACGGCCACCAAAAGAAGCCCAAAGCAATGACTTTATGCACTGTGCATATTGTCAAGGACTGTTTACTAGAAAGGTCCTGTGGCGACATATGCGCACTTGTAGCCTTAAACCTGGATCAGTTGCCCCCAAACCAGGCAAGAATTGTGTTCAGTCCATGTGCACATACACAGTGCCTGTGCCTTCAAACATAAGTAAACAAATGTGGGGAGTAATCAGCATCATGAATCCAGACCCAGTCACAGACATAATAAGAAATGACCAAGCTATCATTGATGTAGGGCAGCACTTATTGAACAAAGGTGGGATGTCAGATAAGAATGAACAGTGTGTCCGAGAGAAAATGCGAGAAATGGGAAGGCTGATTCAAAATGCCAGGAGAGTCACCACTTAAAAAAAGAATGGAAGATCTCATAAATCCAAATAAGTACATGGAGACTGTCAAAGCTGTCAAGGTTACATGTGGGTATGACAGTGAAACAAACAAGTTCTTGATTCCATCACTAGCAAACAAACTTGGTAATGCCCTTGTTAAAGTAAGCAGACTCTTAAAAGCTCAGGGGTTTAATCTCAAACAACCAAGAAATGGTCAAGAATGCCAGTAAGTTTCAAGATGTCCATCAGGAAAAGTGGAATGAGACGATCTCGGCTATAGCATTGAGGAACATCAGGGAAACTAAATGGAATGTGCCCATTTTCATGCCCTTTACTGAAGATGTGCAAAAAATGTATGCATATCTGAATCGAGTGCAAGATGAGTACTACAATTCACTCTCTGAAAGTCCCTCCACAAAATCCTGGATGGAGCTTGCAAAGGTTCGTCTGGTGCAGACCATTCTCTTTAACCGGCGTAGGGAAGGAGAAGTGGCAAGCATGCCCTTGTCTGCATTTTCTGCAAGAGATATCTCTGATCCCCATGAGGATGTGGACTGGATACTCTCTGAACTAGAAAAAAAGCTCTGCAGACACTTCACAAGAATTATTATAAGGGGAAAACGTTGTCACACCAGTTCAAATTCTTCTGACTCCAAAAATGCTGTGTGGGTTAGAACTCCTTGTTAAGCAGAGAGACGCTTGTGGGGTTCTAAAGACAATGGTTACATGTTTGCAAGACCAGAAGCTATGACACATTTCCGAGGTTCAAACTGCATTCGTTGCTTTGCAAAGATGTGTGGTGCAAAGTATCCCCAGTAACTGACATCTACCAGACTCCGAAAGCATGCCGTAACCCTTTCAACAGTGCTGAACATTACAGACACAGAGATGGACCAGCTGGCCAACTTTCTTGGACAGGATATAAGAATCCATTGAGAATTCTATTGACTCCCTGAGAAGACCCTTCAACTTGCCAAGATCAGCAAAGTTCTAATGGCACTCAAGCAAAGAAGAATAGCTGAGTTTCATGGCAAGAACTTGGATGAAATTGGGATAGATCCAGATGGTGTGTTGTCTTTTTGACTTTGTTTGTTTGTTTGTCTCTATGTATTTACTATCTATTCATTTGAATTTGATCACATTTGTAAGCTGTACTTTGTATGACAGAAAAAAGTTATGGACAGTGATGAGGAAGACGGGAGCATACAGGAGGAAAACTGTTCATCTACTGTTGATGGTATGTATTGTCACTAAGTAACTGTCGAAATACTGCAGGTTCACCTCTATACTAATAGACTGAATTATTTGCTCCAAATGCATATACGAGTTTCTCTTTGGTTAGTTAGTTATTCAGTTAATTAGCTAACGAATGTAAACTGTATTTCTCACAGACTCTAATGAAAGTGTATTTTCATAGAATGTTCCTATCATTTAGGGAATATATGGACTTACTGATTGGGACTTGAAAGCTACAATAATGTATGAAATCAAACATAATTCACGGTGTATGTAGTGGAGATAATACAGTTTTTTCTGAATGCTTAAGCGCTAATCATGTTCTTGTAGCACAATTTCTAAAACTATTAATACATATAGCAAAACCACTCACTGAGTTAGCCAAACTAAAAGCACAAATACTGCTTTGCACTCAGTTTGTAATTTTGTAACACACACTTTGCAAAACTGTAGGCACAATTCACTGCACAGCACTCTTTTTGCAGAACTTTAAACACAACTCGCTGCTTACACTCAATTGCCAAATTTCCAAAACACTCCTAGCAAAATTATACACATGTATGGCTATTATTTACACTATTTTGCCAACTGTCTGGCACACTTTCACATGTGAAAACAATTTTAGAGAATTAGTTCACTTTGCAATCAGCCTAAGCACTATAAATAAGCCACAGGTAAGCTGTCTGTGTGGAGTACAATGGAAGGAGCAAGAAGAGTAAGAATCAGAGGAGGCCGAGGAAGAGGACGTGGAGGTGAAGGAGTTGGAGGAAGAGGACGTGGAGGTGAAGAAGCGAGAGGGTTAGAGGAAGTTAGAGGAAGAGGACAAGGAGGAGCAAGAGGAGGACGAGGAGGGGGAAGAGGAAGGGTAAGAAGAAGAAATAGAATAACTGATGACATCAGAGCAACAATAGTGGACCATGTCATAAACCATGGAATGACCCTGAGGGAAGCTGGCCAACGGGTTCAGCCTAATTTGAGCCGCTACACTGTAGCGAGCATCATTAGGACATTTCGAAATGAAAATCGGTAAGTACAGTCACATTGCACTAAGATTTGTAGCACTGCCCTACTCTAATGAGAAACACAACAATACCATACATGCAAAAATTCTGAAATTGTTACTTTACAGAATTGCTAGACGTCCAGATGTTGGGGGCAGAGGAAGAATGTTCACTCCAGAGCAAGAGCCCCATATAGTGAATATGGTGATTGCCAATAACGCAATAACACTACGCGAAATACAGCAGCGTATAATTGATAATGACACCATCTTCCAAAATATACGCAGTGTGAGCATGTCAGTACTAAGTCGTGTACTTGCCCGCAACAGAATAAGGATGAAACAAATTTACAGAGTTCCTTTCGAAAGAAATAGTGAACGTGTGAAGCAACTGCGATATGAGTATGTGCAGGTAAGCTATAGTGTCATTGGTTCTGAATTTCGAAGTGCATAGGCTACTGTAGTGCTGTGTATGGGCCTGATGTGTTGCATTTGTTTTGTCTTGTCCAGAGAGTAATGGAGCTGGAGGCAGATGCCATGGGACACGAGCTGCTCTTTGTCGATGAGGCAGGTTTTAACCTCAGTAAAACAAGGAGGCGTGGCAGGAACATTATTGGACACCGTGCAATAATCAATGTCCCAGGACAACGTGGTGGTAACATCACCATGTGTGCAGCTATCAGCCAAAATGGTGTTGTTCACCATCATGCAACCATTGGCCCATATAACTCTGCACACATGATTGCATTCCTGGACACCTTACACGACATTCTCACTGTTCAGAGACCAGAGCAGACCCGATATGTTATCATATGGGACAATGTTAGTTTCCATAGGGCTGCTTTGGTCCGCAACTGGTTTACCGATCACCCACTCTTCATGGCACTCAACCTCCCCCCATACTCTCCATTCTTAAATCCGATTGAAGAGTTCTTTTCTGCCTGGCGCTGGAAAGTCCACGACCGCCATCCCCATCAACACGCAGCCCTTTTACAGGCAATGGAGGAGGCATGTGGAGATATTGAGCAGGCATCATGTCAGGCCTGGATACGGCATGCAAGGAGGTATTTTCCCCGGTGCCTTGGACTGGAGGACATCGCATGCGATGTAGATGAGATTTTGTGGCCGGACCCAGAGAGACGGCATGATGTAGGCTGATTGTCTTTTTTTTGTGAATTTATTATTTTGTGTTCTGTTCTGTGTCTTTGTTTTGACGAGTGTGAATAAACACCAATACTTGAAGTTTGGATCCCTGTGTGTTTACAGAACTATGACAAAAGTATGACCTCAAACTGACCTAGCCTACCTTGTGCACAGAGAAAGCAAAAGCCAGATGTGTTTTGTATTCATACCATCAGTGTGTAGTTGGCACATTATGTGCTTAGTAAATGATGGCATGTGTTTACTGTTTGATACGAAAACACCATTTTTACTAAGGTGTGAAGAGTTAATCAAGCTGTGTTCGCTTTTGCAAGAGAACTATAACGTTTTGATAATTTGGTGAAAGGTTTTCTCATTTGTGTGTAGAGTTTAGCAAAAATAGCCAATGTTGCAAAAAATGTGCTTAAGCATTCAGAAAAAACTGTAACAGTTGGTTCAGTCTGGGCACTAGCTCACTGTAAGTCAATAGGTTCACACTGGTGAGTTGGCCAGAACACCACTTAAGGGGACATTTTTTTTTGACATGGGGTTGTGTGGGGTAGTCATGAATAGTCAGTACATTTCCCACAGTAGAATTTTACAGCATGGTCTCGGTTAGGAAAGCTGACTCGGAGCAACAAATGGAGCGCATTGTATAATGCTGCTTTCTGATTTACTCAGCTGACCTGCAGCTGCAGCATAATACAATGTGCTCTATATGTTGCACTTGTGCGTAGGAATACGGAAGTTCAGCGGTTGATAAGTGTATTGCCAAAGGAAAGTGCTGTTTTCATAGGAAGATAAACCATTTACATGAATCTGCATTTAAACAGATATTGGACTATTTCGGTGGGCGTTTTTAAGTGTCTAAAACACGTTTTTTTGTGGCCCCATGCACAGCCACATATCGCTCTGCCACCCTGACGGGTAACATTCAAAGTCGGTCTGCTTCTTGTCAAGTAAAAACACTGTGTAGCCTGTTTAGGTAAAATAACGAATATTGTCATTAATATCAGTATCAGACGTCAATAGAAAATCTGCATAAATAATTCTTAATTCATCAGTTAACTAATATAGTTTAAATATACTTGCAGTGAAGAACACAATTCTACATTAAGAGTTAATAGGGTTAGGATTATGAAAATCTTGAAATTTGATTATTTTCCATAGAACCATCAGCAGAGGAGTCACTTCCTCCTACTGAGAGGAATGAAATGCCCCCGCCACCATCCAAGAGACACAAACCACCATTATCAGATGATAAGATACTTTCAGGAGTCAGTGTTTTAAGGCCTTCCTCTAACGGTGAGCTTTTTACACATTTATCTTTTGCATGTCAGTAATGATTTTGCCTGCTCTTTTTTGGAGATGTACTTTCAGTGTACAAGTTAAACCAAAAATGGTCAACTGTAAATTGTTGTAGCATTAACAACAGTCCCATGGGAACATAAATAGAAAGTCTGGAAATTCGGGACACCTTGGAAAATATAATTTTGCAATAATTTTGTCTCTATTAATTTTTGTGTTTTTCCTCTTAAAGCCATCAGTTACCCTTCTCCTTTATCTAAATTAGCAGCTATCAGAAAATTGCCGTGAGCTCTCACAAACTAATTCTGTGGACACAGTAAGATAGCCAGATGGATTTATCCAGTGGATCCAAAATGTTGGTAAGAACTTGAAATATAAATACTGAACTTAAGATTGGAATTCCAGCACACACTCTTCCTTACACTTTCAATTACAAATTTTTATTTTTCTCCACTTTAAGGTAAAGCTACCCAGAAGAAGAAAACACCCTGGCAGCAGACAGAGGGGCAGGTGGTGGAAAGGCACATGAATCGATTCATCAGATCTTGTATTGTACCAGCAAAGAGTGACTGTGAGAAGTGTTTAAGGGCCTAACCAGATGCTCTTAAGAACCGGGACTGGCAAAACCTGAAATTCTACATTTATAACCGCATTACAGCCTACAAAGGAAATTGCAGTGTAAATAATGTGAAAATTACCAACTCTCTGGTATGGCAGTTTTTGTTTACATTCGCATCTCAGCAAAACACACTGCATAGACCTAAAGGTCCACTGAACATGTTAAACTCATTTCCTCCGTTTTAAAAAGCATTTGAGCATCTTGCATTATTGTTTTGCTCTGTGGTGCCAATAATAGCCAAAAAAAACAGTTATTTGAAAGAGAGCATATGTGAAAGTTGTGTTTCAATTTTTGCTATATAAGAAATCCCCTTATAAAGCTCAGGTAACATGACTCAGATTATTGTAGGGTTCATTTGACTTCATTTGTTGAGTTCTTTTGTACAGCTGAACTCATTAAAAATTGATATCTGTTTCAGTTTAATGCCTTGAATTTCAATTAGTAGTTAGTAGTAGTTTCATTATAGTAGCATTAAATGTCAGGTGATTGAGAAGTAGTTACCTGAAGCTGGATGCCGGATGTGGGTATGATATGGGTTGGAAAATATCCAGACATAAATTCTTTTTCAAATAAATAGAGATAGTCTTTCACTGTTTCATCTATTAATATTCGCTTCCATAATACAATATCAGATGACTACATGCCCAGCACCAGATGTTCTATGCAAGAGTGATACTAGCACCATTTCAAAGCCTCACGCTGCATCTCTATATTATCTATGAGTAAGTAAGCTAAGATAAATTTCCAAATTTTGACTGACATTTATATACTAGTACTGTTTCTTTTAATTCTACTTCATTGCAGATTCAATCATTCTTTAAACAAAGCCAATAATCTGAGGATATGTTTGATATAGATGCATGTCATATGTAATTAGCAATATGCTTATTGTTAGTCCCCACTAATCACAAGAGACTTTGTGTGAAATAGGCAAATTATATGTTAATGAGGTCCCCATCAGCCATGTCCAATAGATATTTCTTAAGTCCCCATTTAGCATGGTCCAGTCATTACTTCATCAGTTCAGATGTTTGAAGTCGTGGATAAGCTAACAAAACTATTGTGAATATACCAGATTTTTGTCATGCTTCTGTAACCTTTAGAAAGGGTGGTCCCCACAGGTGATGATCAGACAGTTAGTCCCCATCCAACCAGTGTGTGTGTGTGTGTGTGTGTGTGTGTGTGTGTGTGTGTGCTGGCGAAGGAAGAGGTGGATGGGGTGAAGCAGTGTTGGGAGGGCAGTCACATGATTCAGACATGGACTTGTGACAAAGGGAGCTCCCATCCTGCGAAAAGTGTTCAGAAATGTTTGACATACTGTAAGTTGTTATTTATATTGATTATTCACATTTATTTGACCTTAATCGTTTAATGTTTTCACTTCTTCCATTATTACTTTTGTAAAGCATTATATAAATATATATATGTTATATAATATATAACTTTAAGAAAAGTGTTTTATAAATAAAGTTTATTATTATTGTTATTATTAGTATATGGACAGATGAACACATATGAAATGCATCTATAACTGTCTTTTATAGTTTGGATTCCACAAGACAACAACTCTGTTTAGGTGCTGATAAAATAACGCTAAAATAAAATCATGGCCGAAGGTGAGGTAATGGACCGGGAAACTTATAGGCCAGGCATATAATCATCTGACTCATTATAATTTTATAAAAATATTAGCAACAACTGCAGTCACCCTGGTTCACACACACTCCAGTTCTCATCTCATGTTTCACATCTTATGGGTCTCATCTTATGGTTCACTCTTCTGGCTTTCATCTTCTGGCTCTCATCTCATGGTTCTCATCTCTTGGTTCTAATATTATGGTTCTCTGGGTCATCTGCAAGAATCACATCAAGATCCACATCAAGGTTAAACCATTCCACCTTTGACCTAAAGGGGAACTCAGGTCCATTTATCCATCTCCTGCCTTTCAGGAAATCCTCAGCTCTCATTCCTCTCGATGCTTCATCTGCCGGATTCTCCTTAGAATCCACATATCTCCACTGATCAACATCTGCTGCTTCTCTGATGACAGAGGTTCTGTTTGCCACAAAAGTATGGAATTGCTTGGTTTCATGACAGATATGTCATCACCTTAAGTTGTAGCTCCTTCTGAAGCATTTTATGAACTCGAACAGCAAGAACTGCAGCTGTGAGTTCCAGTCGAGGAATTGTAGTCTGCTTAAGTGGAGAAACTCTTGCCTTCCCCATGAGAAATGCAACATGTACTTTATGATCTTTTTCCAGTCTCATGTAAGACACAGTTCCACATCCAACTTGACTAACCCTAACCCTGGCATTGGAAAAGTGGTGAAGCATGTGCTGTAACAGGGTCTCCAAAGTCTCTGGGTTTAATATAGCGATCCACTTTGACCTCAGCCACCTTTTGGGGGTCCTCCAGCCAATCGGATCACTGCTTAGAGAAGAAATGGGGAATAGCTTCATCCCACCCCAAGTTTCTCCTACAAAGCTACTGCAGCAACAGCTTGGCTGGCATACAGATTGGGGCTAGAAATCCCAAAGGGTCATAAAGTGAGCTGCCTCTTGTGGTCTGTGGCTGCCTCTTCTGGTCTGTGGCTGTTCTCATGCTGAGATCCTGAACTTGAATTTGTTGGTTTCAAAGCACTACTGTAGTCCTAGTGCTCGTTCCATTGGAAGTTGATCTGTATCCAAATCCAGTTCCATCATTTCCTTTGCTCTGCTGTCCTCAGCAATTGACAGCAGCACTGTGCAGCTATTGCTGATCCCCTTTGAAAGATTCAGGCCTCCTTTATGACAGAGAGTAGTCAAATCCTTGATCATTTGCATTGCTTCCTCCTTTGAAGCCATGGATTTCAGGGAGCCATCCACATAAAAGTTACGTTTGATTTTATTGACCACTTCAAGAGGGAAATGTTGGGCATTGTCATCTGCAGTTCTCCTCAAAGCATAATTTGCACAACTTGGCGATGATACAGCTTCAAAAATATGTACTTTCTTACGATATTCCAGTTGAGACTGTACAGTGTCACCATCAGGGCACCAGAGGAAGTGAAGAAAATTGATGTGCTTATCTGAGACATGAACTTGATGAAACGTGGATTGGATGTCAGCCATTTCTGCAACAGGCTCTTGCCTAAATTGAACGAGGACTCCTTTGAGAGAGTTGGTAAGATCATGGCCCTGCAAGAGCTGTCGGTTCATTGATGTCCCTTTATACGTTGATCCACAGTCGAAAGCAACTCTCAGTTTGCCTTTTCTGGGATGATAAACCTCATGATGAGGGATATACCACACTTTTCAATCACTTTTTTTTGTTGATCAGCAGGAACCATCTCAGCATATCCCTGAGTTATCATGTAATTTAGAAATGTGATGTATTCCTCCTTAAATGGGCCATTCTTGTCAAATTTTCTTTTCAGGCTCTGGAGGTTCTGGAGGCGCTGTTCTGCGACACAGCGATTGTTTGGCAAGATGAGATTTTCCTGTCCGAAAGGTAAGTCAATACTGTGTGGTCTCCAGTTAATACTGTTGTGCTGCTCACAACATCCATGAACTTGATATTTTCTCTGGACATTTCAATCTGCTCCTCTGATGATCTCTCATTAAAGTCATGGTTAAACTGTTTAACCAGCATTTCTTGAAGGTGTTAAATAGAGATTCGGTTGGCTGTTACAGCAGGGCAGCCACTCTTAGTCCTATTACCTCCGCCACGAAGTGGACGATTAATGACCCAACCAACTCTGGTTCTGACTACACAGGGTCCTTCATCCTGGCTGTTTATCAGCTCCTAAGGCTCCATTACTTTTGGAGCATCAGTTTCATTGGGTAAATCAACACCCGCATCAATGTTGTGGAGCTTAACATCCTTCAGATATGACCATTGATCAACATCTTTTTGTCATGGGACATCAATTGTCAAGACAGGCATGATCTTTTGCGTTAAAACATCAGGTAACTCAATAAAATCATTCAAGTCTATACCAAATACTTCAAGACCTGACAGAATATGAGCATTTACAATCTTCTTTTGACCCATTGTTCTCAACAGAATACTTGTTCTTTTAGCCTTCAAGTTCAATTTTCTTTCTGGTTCTCTGTACAGAATGTGGCTGAACTCCTGGATCCAAAAAAGCATATGTTTGTGCGACAAGAGTGGCGGTCATAGCGTGAGTTTTGTTGCCGAACAACGCCACCTGGGGAATTGCACCCCAGGAAATAACAATATTTATAAACAAAAACTAAAAGCTACGCAAGTTCGCAATCACCACGGGGCAAAGACGATGTTCATAATACAAATTTTATTCACAGTGATTACTAAAAGAATGTTCCATAGATGCTGTCTAAAGCACATAATGTTAGACACGGGGCCATAGGAGAAGGGGGAATGGACAGTGCTGGGTTACCTTGGCGGCCCGAAACCAATGAGGGAGGGGGGAAACTAAAACACCCGTGACACTGCACACACACAAACTGAAAACATGAAGAACCGCCACCAGGGATTGGGTCGCCGCCAGGAGCCCACAGCACCTGTCCACAGGGAGAGAAAGAACAATAAAATGGCCACGCTTTACCACTACACACACACACAAAACAATAGTAAGTAATAAAGTAAATAACAAAATAATCTAACTTCTCAAATATAATATAACAGCAATTAACAATCTACGAAAGAAATCAAACTCAATAAAACGGTACTCAATTGAATAATCATCTTAACAAAACAGAAGAATTAAATCTCAAATAGAACACAAACAACAATACAAAAGAAATCAAATTAAATTAAATCAATGTTCAAAATAACTAAATACTTGTATAAACCAATAAACAAAAACAGCGGCAAAGACTGCTACAACAGCCGCATCGACAAAGCGGTAAGTAGACAGCGGAACCAAATATTCATAAAATCAAACAAACAATAAAACAAATAGTAAAACCATGTAGTCCAAATAGAGCCAAAACAGCAACGCCGTCCAGCGAGCCGTGGCGTTGAATCAGTTTCCAAATCGACCTCACCGGTGCAGCGTCACAGCAGGCCAAGCAGCGGAGTTACTCCCCGACTTCTGCCTGATCCAAACTGTGGCACAAATTAATAATTAGCCAGGGGCAAACAAGAAGGAAGGAGGAGGACAGACAACGCCAACTCACCATGAGGATGCACAAACCCACGCAAGGGGCTTCCAGCGGGGCAGCCCGGTCCCCACGGCGACAGTAATCCGACACCTGCAGCAGAGAATGGACTGTCACTGCTGCGCAATATGGCACGCTAAGCAGGAGGGAGAACGGCGGTGTGCATACCTGTACACTACAGAACGAGCGTGCGCCACGATGGCCAACACGCCAAACAGAGCTCCAGTTCGCGCACAGCCACAGCACAATGGCTCCTCCACACCTGCACCGGTCACACCAAACCACACCACGACAGTGGACGAATGGCCCCGGAAGAGAAGAGAGAGGGGGAGGCGGATGGAACCAGACCCTTATATAAAAGGTGTGGCACCGCCCAGCAATCAGTGGGATAAAAACTACAGCGCTGCACCAGGAGGGACAAGGAACAGCGCACCTGCTACATTTGCATAGTTTTGTTACTCCTCTTGTTCTTGAATTTGATTGCAACAATAGAAAAGATGGAATCATATTCACAACCGGCCCCAATATGGCCAGAAGTCTGAGACATTGCAGTTGAAACACTTGGAGGGCTTACAGACTGTTGGGCTTGTTCTGTGGACGTGCCTCTATCCTGCCCTTCTATATGAAGGACTCCCAGGTGCTTTTGGTGATACACATTGCAATCCAAACGACTCCTGCAGTCTTTGCTTGTGTGGCCTACTCTCAGGCAACCAAAACAAATTCCTTTTTCCTTGATGAAATTAATCTTGTCCCAGTGTACTTTCACTTTAAACTGTGAGCATTTATCCAGTGATTGACTGCTTTGTAGTGTAGACCGAACTACTAAAGATGGCGCCGGTGTACATGGCTGACCGTCTGCTGATGTCACTTTGTTTGGTGTGTTTGTTATTTCTGATCCTCGGCATTACACAAATTAAGTCTCTGCTGGTGTATGATCGCCAATCGCTCCTGGACATTCGATCAAATCTCAAGGAGTTAGGTTCATTTGATTAGGGTGGACAGAAAACGTTGCCCCCGTTCCTGTCGGGAATCTCGACTCACCTTTACCGGACCGTGAGTCCAGCCCCCCGGCGGAAGCGCCTCCGACGCCGCGGTAAGCGCGGTGGTCGGCTGGTGAAACTAAAGATCTACCTGGCACAATCGTCGTCCTTTTCCAGGAAAGGATGTGGATTATCCTTTCCTTTCACTGTGCACCGTCGTTTCCTGGATCCTATCGACGCCTGCCTGCTACCTGTCGCCGGCTCTGGTGAGCGTTCCCGGCCCTGCTCTCCCCGGTTCTCTCGGCGCTGGGTGAATGTCCTGAGCCTGAAGACGCTGCTCCGGGCTCCCCGATCCGCCGACCCACAGGACCCGGCTCCCTACAGGATTGGCCTGGTTAACGCCAGATCACTGGCAAACAGAACTTTCATTCTGAGGGATTTCTTCAGCTCCCACGACTTGGACTTCCTCTGTGTGACAGAGACCTGGATCCGTGCTGGTGAGTGCAGTGCCCTGGTCGAGCTTTTACCGCCAGGCTGCTCTTATTTTAACTCCCTGCGGACATCGGGCCGTGGCGGGGGAACGGCGACTGTTTACAGAAACAACTTTAAATGTAAGCAGTGTGCTGTGCCATCCTCATTCTCCAGCTTCGAGGTGACTTTATTTGAGGTGGGTCGCTCTGATCCGGTGCTGTGCGCTGTCATCTACAGACCCCCCAAATACAATAAGGACTTTGTCAATGACTTTTCGGATTTTCTCGCCGGAGTGATGCCACGTTACGATCGCGTTCTCCTTGTTGGAGATTTTAACATACATGTGTGTTGTCCTGATAAGCCGTTGGTAAAGGACTTTTTAAGCCTCATTGACTCTTTTAACTTGTTGCAGTGTGTGTCTGGTCCCACACATGAACATGGTCATACATTAGATCTTGTTCTCTCCCACGGACTGTCTGTGTCTAACCTGGAGATTTGTGACAATTTATTCTCTGATCACATGCCTGTTCTGCTTGAAGTTGTCTTGTCCTGTACTGTTGTTAAACCGCGCACTCTTGCTCAGCGCCGTCTGCCTTTTAACCATTCGACTGCCGGTCAGTTCACTGTTTCATTCAACCAGCTCTGTGTTCCCTCTGACTCAGCGTCTGCTGACACGGAGGAGCTCAGTTCCTGGTTTCACTCCTCCTGTCAATCCATACTGGACTCTGTGGCTCCATTAAAGTCCATGCAGCCTAAAGTGAAACCAGAGGCCTGGTTCAGTGACAGAACTCGTGCAGCAAGACGGGAATGCCGCAAAGCCCAGCGCAGATGGAAGAAAAACAAGCTACAGGGTTCATTCCAAATCCTAGAAGATTGTTTGCAACATTACCAGAACACTGTTAAAGAGGCAAAAAGAGAATACTTGTCACATATTATTGCCACAATTCCTGTTTGTTATTTAAAACTATTGACTCTGTCCTAAATGCCCCTCAGTCTGTCTGAGTGGAAGCGTCCCCTGAGCTGTGCAATAATTTCCTGCAATTTTTCAATGACAAAGTTGCTACCACAAGGGCTCTCATCCCAACTCCTGCCTCTGACCCCTCTTGTCCAGTCCCTTGTCAAGCTGTGTTTGATAGGTTTGATCCTGTGACTTTGTCACTTTTAGAAGATGTGGTTGGCCACACTAAGCCATCAGGTTCCCCTTGTGAGCTGTCCCTCCTCACTTCTTTAAGGAGATTTTCCCTAGCATAGGAAAATCAGTTCTTGCCATTATTAACAGCACCCCTTCTTAACCCTTTAACAACCCCACCAAGAAAAAAGCAATGAAAAAAATTTTTTTGCATTTCTTATTTCTTTGGGTGACTAATAACCACAATCAATGATTTTTTTTTCCACAGGCCCTGTGGTTTTTAAAATATTGATCTCTACCAAATGGTCGCGATGTCACTTGATGGTTTAAGTTCAGAATTTCATACAAATACCAAAAATAGTAGAAAAAGTCAAATAAAATACTAATTTATACAGAAATACACAACAAGAAATATCCATGACATGGAATACACTTAGTTCTGGTGCAGTGGTATGCAACAAAACAGTGCAAAACATAGGAAACATTTGCATTTCATACTTCAACTGCACAAACGTTTTTTGGGACACAAGATCCACATTTCTGGTGGATTGATTGAACTAGTGTTGCTGGTTTCCATTTAATCTTGAAAAAACATTGCAAACATATGCCAAACATATTAAAACATTACATTTCTGACCTTCTCACCTCAACACACCTCATCTGTGTGACTGTGCAACAGCACAAATGCTTGTTGAGCATTACATCCACTTTACCTCTGGTGATATGCTACAAAGCATTCCTGGTGTGGTTTTTGGTTCAGTAGGCCACAGTCCCTCTCGTAGACCAGCCAGGAATTTGCAATGCACATGTCAAGGATGTATCCAAACAGGGGAATGTACCATCTCCTTGACTTGGCTGGGGTCTTGTACAAGTGTACCAGCATGTCGGAAAGATCAATTCCTCCCATGTGCTCATTATAAGCAGGGATGAGTGATGGACATGGGATATTGATCTTTGCCCTGGAATCTTTGCTCCACCGTTTGACACTTGAAAAAGGCATGATCCCACAGGCATTGCTCAGAAGGTTGACACATTTATTGTCAAACCATTTTACAGCAATCACCCCTTCAGCAGACCTGTAATCATAGGCTCCACGTCCCCTCTTCATCAGGTCTTTGTCCGCCACCAAGGGAGCTCCACCAGTCCGGTTTGGTCGTACAGTGCCGATGCACTTGACACTCAGGGAGGTGTGCAAGTGTTGGATCAAGTTGAAACTTGTGAAGAAGTTGTCACAAAATACAACAGACAACTGAGGCTGTTTTATGGTTTTACACAGCGTTGTCACCACTTTGGCTCCTAGAGGTAGCGTCTGCTCCTGTTCACTAAGGGCAACATTGAAGAACGTGGACACCCCTTGATACAGCAGCATGTCGTGGATAATGCCAGATGAACTTGCTCAACAGAATGACTTAAAGCCCCACTTGTCTGGCTTGTTGGCGATATATTGGCAGCGTGCCAGCCCTCGTGCCTTTATATGCTAACATGACCTCATCCACACTGTGCTTGTAAGTGGATGGTATCTGTTTAATATTTACACCAATGGATGAACAGAAGTCTTTATTTTATCACAAATAGTCTATTTTAATTACATTATCTTAGTTTCACTACACTTACCATAAAGCGACAAATCAACCATTTGGTTGAGCATATTTTAAAAAAATTATTAGATATTTAATTTCAGTGTTTTTGTGGTTTCAAGCAACATAATTCTGTTCAGTAAGGCCTGTAACACATGTCAAAAAAGTATTCCTACCTTTCATAGTTTCACCAAAAACAACCAAAATGTCTTAATTGATTTTCTTCTTTCTCACTTCTTGTTTGGAGGGAAGTTTTAGCGGCATGCTATAGGCAGACACAGTGACATCTGGTGGACTTTTTTTAGTATAACATACCTTTACCAAGTGGTAGAGATGGCTCAAAATCAGCTTGAGTTAAGTGAGGTACTCCTCTCATTGAAATATAGTGAGTAACTAGGCTTCAGCACCTTGTTGGAATTTCTGGTAGTGCTCTGGAATGGTTTAGGTCCTATCTGGCAGACAGAACCATGTCCGTAAGCCTTGCTGGATGTGAGTCCGGCCCCGCCCCTCTGTATTATGGGGTTCCACAAGGCTCAATCCTAGGGCCGTTGCTGTTCTCCCTATACCTGCTTCCTCTGGGTTCTATTCTCAGAAAGCATCGAATCGCCTTCCAGTGTTATGCTGATGACAGCCAAATATATGTGCCACTGAAAAAGAAAGATGCCTTCTCTCTGATTCCACTTCTAGCATTTCTTGATGACATTAAAGCCTGGATGGCTTTAAACTTTTTGAATTTCAATGAGAAAAAAACAGAAGTGATGGTGCTTGGTCCCAATAGTTCAAGTGATCCCCCTCCTGTTGATTTGGGCCCTCTGGCATCGTATGTGAAGCCAACAGTTTCTAACTTGGGTTTTAAAATGGACAGTAACTTTAAACTAGACCAACAGATTACCGCTGTTAAGTCCAGCTTTTTCCACCTTAGGCAGCTGGCAAAAGTGAAGCCAATTCTTGCACGAGAGCACTTTGAGACAGTAATCCATGCCTTCATCACATCACGGCTGGATTACTGTAACGCACTTTATTATGGAGTCAGTCAGTCCTCACTTGCACGTCTCCAGTTGGTCCAAAACGCGGCCGCTCGTCTTTTAACTGGAACACGTAAGAGGGAGCACATCCCCCCCATTCTGGCCTCCCTCCACTGGTTGCCTTTTAGAGTTCATTTTAAGATTCTTTTATTTGTTTTTAAATCCCTAAATGGTCTGGCCCCACCCTACCTCTCTGAGCTGCTTCACCCCTACACTCCTGCCCGGTGCCTCAGGTCAGCTGATCAGCTGCTCCTGGAGGTACCGAGGTATAAGCGGAGGCTCAGATGAGACAGAGCTTTTTCTGTTGCTGCTCCCACTTTGTTGAACGACTTACCTCTCCACATTAGACAAGCTCCCTCACTGTCCATTTTTAAAACCCGTCTAAAAACCTACTTTTATACCTTGGCTTTTGATCCAGCATGAGACGGCATTTGTTGTATTGCTTTTATTGTTTTTTATTTGCTATTTTATCATTGTTTTTATGTTTTTATGTTTTTATGTTATTATGTACAGCACTTTGTATCAGCTTTGGCTGTATTTAAAGTGCTCTATAAATAAAGTTGAGTTGAGTTGAGTTGAGTAGACAGTTGTGAACAGAGGAAGACTTGGTCTTGTTGACTGTATATTGAGTTACTGCAGTGACATTGGTGGCAAAACTGCTTCAATTTTTCCTTTGCTTTAAGCGACTAGCATTGGAAGCATTACAGCTGGTGGGTTGTGAGTCCTGAATGGTGCCAAAAAGTGGATGTGAGGCAATTTTGACTTGCTTTTCATGAAGGCAACAAGATCCGTAAACAGTGGTTGACCACTTCGCTCTTGCAGATGACAAGCAACATTTCTCAATTTTTCCTTTAATTTGTAAGGAAGTTTCAAGATGATGCTCATCATGTTAGATGGTAAGTCCAGTTCCTTCATGTGCATCATTTGCTCTGTTAAATTTGAGCATCCTCGAAGAAACAGGGATAATGATTGTAGTGCTTTAATATCCTCACTTTTAACAGGCGTCCAGCTGAGAATCTTTTCCATATAAGCAGATGGAATTGGAAAAGTGCTCTGCTACAAGACTTTTGGCTCTCTGGTGACCCTGCTCTGAAGGGAAGTGTAGACAACTGTGCACTAAGTCTCTTGGCTGCCCCCTGGTGTATTGTTCAAGGAAGTGCAAACAGTCACTCCAATTAGTTGTCTTCTCCTCTACTCCATTTTCAAAAGCTCTGATGAAAGACCTGTATTGAAGAGGGTCTCCATCAAACAGGTATATTTCTTGATGGAAGGACAGAGCACAGATTTTGCTGGACCAGCAGAGCAGTGATGTCATTTTGTCTTTGCATAATGTTTACAATGTCATTCTGATACTTATCAGTCAGAACTTGAGTTTGAGGTTGCACATTTCCTGTTTGATTTTCATTAACAGTTTGCATAGCTTGAGTTGGAGCATCAACCTTTAATAGCATCTCATATATTTGTGTTTCTGGCCTTTGTTTGGGACCTAACAGCTTGTGGTTGAGGTATATGCCACCTGAAAGTTTTGAGCCACACTGTGATGAATTGATTTCCAAGACATGAAGCTTTGCATTTGTCACTGCCAATTCTGTTTCAAGGTCTAGTTGTCCTTTGCTCTCGTAAGCTTTTCCTCTTGAGCGTCTATTAAATGTCTCCTTTTTAACACAGCAACACGCTCCATAAGAGTTTCCTTTTTAGGCCTCAGCTTTAATGCATGCATATGATGTTGAGGAAATCCGGGATAGCTGGGAGTGTGTCTTTACAGAGTTTACTTTTACACTTGACATGTTAGAGGTGCTATCATCAGGGTTTATTTCATCTGCAACACTTTGGTTGTCGGGAGAATCTAGATTTTGGCCGCACATACAGTCCCCTCCAAAGTATTGGAACAGCAAGGCAAATTCCCTTGTTTTTGTTGTTCACTGAAGACATTTGGGTTTAAGATCAAAAGATGAGTATGAGACAAGAGTTCAGAATGTCAGCTTTTATTTCCTGGTATTTACATTTAGATGTGTTAAACAACTTAGGATATATCACCGTTTGTATTACACCACAGCATTTTTAGGTGAGCAAAAGTAAAGAAACAAATAATCTTAAAGTAAATAACATTTAATATTTGGTGGCATAACCCTTGCTTGCAATAACTGCCTCAAGCCTGCGACCCATCGACATCACCAAACTGTTGCATTCTTGATTTGTGATGCTATTCCAGGCTTTTACCGCAGCTTCTTTCAGTTCTTGTTTGTTTTGGGGGGGGGGGGGTTTTCTCCCTTCAGTCTCCTCTTCCGGAGGTGAAATCCATGCTCTATTGGGTTAAGGTCAGGTGATTGACTTGGCCAGTCTTAAACCTTTCACTTTTTTCCCCTGATGAAGTCCTTTGTTTTGTTGGCAGTGTGCTTTGGGTCATTGTCCTGCTGCATGATAAAATTCCTCCCGATTAGTTTGGATGCATTTCTCCGTAAATTGGCAGACAAAATGTTTCTGTAAACTTCGGAATTCATTCTGCTGCTACCATCATCAGTTACATCATCAATAAATATTAATGAGCCTGTTCCAGAAGCGGCCATGCACGCCTAAGCCATGACATTACCTCCACCATGCTTCACAGATGACCTTGTGTGCTTCAGATCATAAGCAGTTCCTTTCTTTCTCCACACTTTGGCCTTTCAATCACTTTGGTAGAGATTAATCTTGGTCTCATCAGTCCATAAGATCGTGTTCCAGAACTTTTGCGGCTCATCTCTGTACTTCTTTGCAAATTTCAATCTGGCCTTCTGATTCTTACTGCTGATGAGTGGTTTGCATCTTGTGGTATGGCCTCTATACTTCTGCTCACGGAGTCTTCTTCGAACAGTGGATTGTGATACCTTCACCCCTGCACTGTGGAGGTCGTTGGTGATGTTACTTACTGATGTTTTGGGGTTTTTCTTCACAGCTCTCACAATATTTCTGTCATCAACTACTGTTGTTTTCCTTGGCGGACCTGTTCGACGTCTGTTGCTCAGTACACCAGTAGTTTCTTTCTTTTTCAGGACATTCCAAATTGTTGTGCTTGCTATGCCCAATGTTTGTCCAATGGCTCTGATTGATTTTCCTTCTTTTCTCAGCTTCAAAATGGCTTGCTTTTCTCCCATAGACAACTCTCTGGTCTTCATGTTGGTTTATCCTCTTTATCCTAACAAGAAAGGCAGTCTTTATAGGTTTAAACCCAGGCCAAAAAGTAGGCTAGTAATGCAGAACTATTTAATGTTTGAACAATCAACCTTAAAGGCAACACCTGGTCAACAAGAAACACCTGTCAGTCACATGTTCCAATAGTTTTGCTCACTTGAAAAATGGGTGGGCTCGGACAAAGGGTGGTATGTCCTGAGTTGTTTAACACATCTAGATGTAAATACCAGGAAATAAAAGCTGACATTCTGAACTCTTGTCTCATACTCATCTTTTGATCTTAAACCCAAATGTCTTCAGTGAACAACAAAAACAAGGGAATTTGCCTTGCTGTTCCAATACTTTTGGAGGGGACTGTATGGATGAACCATTTCAGACAGCCAGTATTTTATCTTTTCACTGAAATCACAGTACATTGTCATTTTCTCCTCAAAGTATTTACCTTGCCTTGTAACTTCATCTTCTGGTAAAGGTCTGTTTATGAAAAATTCATGCATGTCATTTGCGTCTTGGTAACACTTGATGAACTTGGCAAACTCAGAATTCACTGCATTGATATTTTCATTTGATGCCATTAACGCATGGAGGTTTTCCATACACCTCTTGGCTTGTTTACATTTTGTACTCCTTTTTTCCTGGCACATTTTCATGTAGAAGCCCAAACCTTTAGAAGTGAATTTAATGCTTCTTTTTGCTAACGGCATTTCAAAATTGACATTGTTAGCATTTCCTATAAACTGCTTGTTGCATACCAATCAAAATCCACAGTCGGACAATAATGCAGGTATAAGGAAGCAAAAAACAACAGATGTGATTACTAGCTGCACAGATCCACTTCAACACACAGAGACACACACTGAAGTCGGGTTTTGTTATGAATGAAAGCCGCCAGCAGTGGTGAATAGAAGTAGCAATTTGACGCTGTCCAACTTGTCAAACTTCATGAAACTTGTACATTAGTACTGACTTTTAAACTCCACTCGCTTTGCTGTTTTTCCAATACAGCTTTTGCAGTCGTATCACATACCAGTTTCCTGTGAGAGGGTTGAGCGTTTTGTTGATCCAGGCCAGGAGCATTTTCCCACTTTTGCTGATTCCAAAGGGTGATAAATAAAACAATCCGTGCTGATCATTCATCCAAATTCCACGAGGATCCAACTTGTCCAGTGATGAGGGATCTGTCATTTGAGTCCAAGGGTTGGTTTTTTACTTTATGTAGTGAAGCAAACAAAGAACAAAGAGATCCTGTTTCCTGCATGCCTCTCTTGCTCTGGTAAAAAACCATAGGCCCACCCAGGTGCATTCTGGTTCTATGCCTGCCTTACTACCTATATAACCTCAGCCCACAGTGTTACCCAATTCATAAGCAAAACAAAAACAAACAAAATACTAGTTACACAAAAAAGCTAAATATGCTGGAAATAACTAAACTAAACAAACGACTGGCTAAAGAAAATACTATCAAAAATCTAATCTAAATAAAGCAACCATCTAGAATAATCAGTCAAACAATACTAATAATTAATAAAACAACAATTAATATTTCCTACAGAGAATGTTAGATTCACTTTGTAAATTTAATTTAGATTCTTTGTTCTTCTCCCTGTTGGATTCACTGAATGTTTTGGTCTGATATCATTAGGATTTAAACTGTCACAGGGAAACTCACAGTAACGTCATAAACACAACATGACTGTTTTTAGATTTAAAAGTTACACAGGGGAGACTGGGGGTAGTTGTGACCGTATCACTTTCACTAATTAGGGATGACATTAGAATCAAGTGATCAATTTCATGCATGACCACTTCCTTCCTGAGCTTTTAGGTGAAGTTGCAGGGCTGAGGTTTTACAACCAAACACTGATTTTCAGGTAACAAAGTAATTCTATATTTTCAAGTCTATATTTTCATTTGTACTGATACTGGTGAAGTTAGAATGTGTCTTAGGTAAAATGTGAGGCAATTCATCTATGCTGATTTCAAACCAGCATGCTGCGACAGCTACAGTAGGTAAGCAATAGCTGACAGGGGTGGGGATGGTTCTAACACCTCCTTCAAAACAGTGTTACCACTAATAAAAACTAAATACATCTCTATATCCAACTCCTTTTTTCAGCATGCCAAGACAGTGGCTGGGAAAGAACTGATAGTAGATAAATAAAGTTTAAAAGTATCAGCAGCAGCTCAATGTTGTAAAAGTCAGTGGTTTTGTTCTTGGTGAAGTTTTGGCACAAGTGCAATAAACTTACTTAGACACAAGTTGGAAACTTTGATATTTGTAGTGGACAAATAAGGAGACTTTGTCACTTTTTGATTTATAGGTGCTGAGACAATAAGTGTTACAACCATCCCTGGTCTTCCCTACTCTCATTTCTCCATCATGAATGTATCTGTTTATGGAAAGCCACAACATAATGAATAAACAATATTGTTATATATGTTATATTTAAAAGCTAAAACAGCCACATGTCGGCAATAAGTACACACAGGAAAGAAGTGAGTCAAGTCTGCAGACTGGAGAGTACAGACCTTAATGTCCAACTGAAATTAAAATGTATGAATCAGTTTATACAGACTGGTTACAGATTAAATAGGACCTATTATGATTGACATTTTCAGTGTTACTCATTTCATTCTTGTCTATTAAAATAGATTTAAATGCTTCAATGTTCTGAAAAGACGATGACGAATATGATGCCGGTAAATCTGAAAGAATTAAACTTTAGTGCTCATAGTTACTGAAAAATGAACTCAGCAGTTAAACTGTGGATAATTTATCTGAGCTGAAAGAGGTACAGCATGTCAACACTGACAAACGTTTAAGCATTTATATCTTTGCTTTGCTGCTTCTTACTAACATGATCAGGTCGCGGTTACACGGTCAACATCCACAATAACAATGCAGACTGACAGGCTTACGGTTTATGAAGCAGTCCTCCTTGAAGTGCGGGCTCACACTGTAATGTTTGGAGCAATGGAGAACCATGGAAAAATAAAGCAGATTTATATATAAACACTAATTATCAAAAATAAATGTTAAGAGATTTGTTTATATTTAGTGTCTGACTGATGACTTCCATACAGTAACGTGACTGATGTGTGTTTTTTGTATCGTTTCAGTGTTATCTGACACACAGAGAAGTCTCACACACTGACCATCTCCACTAACAGGTCTGTGTTTATCACAGTCTGATGTGTGTGACTCCACTGAGCTCCACTGTTTCCAAGCACTATTAAAACACATGAGAGTCACTGGCCCAATTCAATCCAGAAAGGACACCCTCCCCCTACCCACTCACTCCGTTTCTGGATTCCACAAGTGTCCTTCCAAACTAATGACCCTGAAGTTGGAGTGGGTTTTAAAGCCTCCAACACAGTCTGCCTCGATACAGGTTGTAATCATGCATCACCTTGAGTCCAGGATGGATGAAAGACCATGTACCTACAAAGTGAGTTCTCTACTTCCTTTGTTGCCTCATTTCTAACAGACAGGTCACTCTTTTCTACACACATGATGAAATTAGAGGTTATATTATATTTTGAATGAACATGTCCATGCATACCTGAGAAAACAGTAAATGTGTTTGTTTTTTTTTTACTTCATAATTTAAAGAACTATTGAAAAAACAAGGATATGATCATTTTAAGATTCTGATTATAATCAGAAAAATATTCAACAATAAAGAAATGTGACCAAAGAAGCATGGGTGAGTTTTTATTTATCCTATTAATAATTTTCCTTTCACCAGCTCACTATGTCATTAATGTGATGACTACCATGTCCCTGCCCACACATCTGCAGTTTAATGCTGTGTCAGATAACCTCTCAAGTAACAATGAATTTCCTGATTCCATCGAGAAGGTGTGGCCGTCCCACAACCAGTGTGATTCCATCTCTGAATGGGAGTGTGTAGGGACTGTGCCACATGTTCCTTCATCACCTTGAACACACACAGTAGTTTATTTTCTCTCTCTCTCTCACACACACACACACACACACACACACACTCACACACACACACACACACACACACACACACACACACACACACACACACACACACACACACACACACACACACACACCTGCTGAGAACACTCACTGCAGCAACAACATCCTCCTCTTAAAGTCATGTTAAAAACTACACTGACCAAATTCTTTAGGAAATTATTTATTTAACCTTATTGTTTAAAAGAAAAGAAATCATGTGTCTGGAAACAGTTTTGAGCAGAAACAACAGTCTCAGACAGAGGAAGGAAAACAACTACACACTGCTGGTTTTAGTCTTTTCATGGGATTTCACTACAATAACAAAAACACAGATTCATCCTGTTTCTATTATGTTCAAAAAAGCTTCTATCACAGCAGCTGCAGTGACAGTGTTAGTTGATATTTCCTAACTCTAAAACTGAGGAAAACTCACATTTCACTTTGACAAATGTGTGTAAAGTGATGTGATGCTGTAAGTTTTGTGTATTGCAGAGGAGTCAGAGTCATGTGTGTGTGCTCTGTTGTCACAGTACAGGCTGTCAGTCAGTCAGTGGCGCTCCATGCAGACACAGTGACAGCAGCAGAGATTGAGGCTGCTGCTCTACATGAAGCAGACAACTTCAACAAGAGCAACAGACTTCAAAACACTGTCACTGTCTGTGATGAGGCAGAAATCCAAACTGTTCAAAGCCACAGCAACACAGGAGAGAGGAAAGGTAACCTGCTCCAGGTTTACATGGAATGTCCTCAGGGAGAAAGTCTCAGTCCAGGATGAGAGTGAAGACGCCTCACGTCTTCTTATGTGATGTCCTTCTGTCTTGGAGGCCTGTGAATGTTCCTCACCACACATTTCACCATCCACTCGATCCCTTCATTCACTCCGTCCCTGTAGGAGGACAAGAGCTCAGTTAGTTATGTAGAAACAGAACAAGATGGCCGAGCTGCAGCTCATTCGTCAGCAAACCATCAGCCTCCAGGTGATGTCAGTCATCAATGTGAAATTAATGCCTGTGAAAAGATGAGACATAAACTCAAACCACAACAGTATGATACCAATCCAAAAGCAACACAACAAACAGTGTCTTTGTTTATCTTTGGTCACACAGGCACCAGGTCCAACTGCATTAAATCTGACAGTCTGCTGCTGGTGCATAGGTATGGAAATCGAGAACTGGTTCCAGAAACTGTAATCATATACCTCCAAGCTAGATGTAGGCGATATAACAAATATACTCGATGTATCACAGCTTGTTCCTCGTGGGATGTAGTAAACGACGACAGTGGGTACGGAAAGTATTCAGACCCCTTTAAATTTTTCACTCTTTGTTTCTTTGCAGCCATTTGCTAAAATCAAAAAAGTTCATTTTATTTCTCATTAATGTGCACTCAGCACCCCATCTTGACAGAAAAAAAAACAGAAATGTAGAAATTTTTGCAAATTTATTAAAAAAGAAAAACTGAAATATCACATGGTCATAAGTATTCAGACCCTTTGCTCAGTATTGAGTAGGAGCAGCCTTTTGAGCTAGTACAGCCATGAGTCTTCTTGGGAATGATGCAACAAGCTTTTCACACCTGGACTTGGGGATCCTCTGCCATTCTTCCTTGCAGATCCTCTCCAGTTCTGTCAGGCCGGATGGTGAACATTGGTGGACAGCCGTTTTCAGGTCTCTCCAGAGATGCTCAATTGGGTTTAGGTCAGGGCTCTGGCTGGGCCAGTCAAGAATGGTCATAAAGTTGTTCCGAAGCCACTCCTTTGTTATTTTAGCTGTGTGCATAGGGTCATTGTCTTGTTGGAAGGTGAACCATCGGCCCAGTCTGAGGTCCTGAGCACTCTGGAAGAGGTTTTCTTCCAGGATATCTCTGTACTTGGCAGCATTCATCTTTCCTTCAATTGCAACCAGTCGTCCGTCCCTGCAGCTGAAAAACACCCCCATAGCATGATGCTGCCGCCACCAACATGTTTCACTGTTGGGATTGTATTGGGCAGGTGATGAGCAGTGCCTGGTTTTCTCCACACATACCGCTTAGAATTAACGCCAAAAAGTTCAATCTTGGTCTCATCAGACCAGAGAATCTTATTTCTCATAGTCTGCGAGTCCTTCATGTGTTTTTTGGCAAACTCTATGCAGGCTTTCATATGTCTTGCACTGAGGAGAGGCTTCCGTCGGGCCACTCTGCCATAAAGCCCCGACTGGTGGAGGGCTGCAGTGATAGTTGACTTTGTGGAACTTTCTCCCATCTCCCTACTGCATCTCTGGAGCTCAGCCACAGTGATCTTTGGGTTCTTCTTTACCTCTCTCACCAAGGCTCTTCTCCCACGATTGCTCAGTTTGGCTGGATGGCCAGGTCTAAGAAGAGTTCTGGTCGTCCCAAACTTCTTCCATTTAAGGATTATGGAGGCCACTGTGCTCTTAGGAACCTTGAGTGCTGCAGAAATTCTTTTGTAACCTTGGCCAGATCTGTGCCGTGCCACAATTCTGTCTCTGAGCTCCTTGGGCAGTTCCTTCGACCTCATGATTCTCATTTGCTCTGACATGCACTGTGAGCTGTAAGTCCTTATATAGACAGGTGTGTGCCTTTCCTAATCAAGTACAATCAGTTTAATTAAACACAGCTGGACTCCAATGAAGGAGTAGAACCATCTCAAGGAGGATCAGAAGAAATGGACAGCATGTGAGTTAAATATGAGTGTCACAGCAAAAGGTCTGAATACTTATGACCATGTGATATTTCAGTTTTTCTTTTTTAATAAATTTGCAAAAATCTCTACATTTCAGTTTTTTTTCTGTCAAGATGGGGTGCTGAGTGACATTAATGAGGAATAAAAGGAACTTTTTTAATTTTAGAAAATGGCTGCAATGAAACAAAGAGTGAAAAATTTAAAGGGGTCTGAATACTTTCCGTACCCACTGTATATCACGATCATCGAGTATAAATTCCTCTCACAGACACACTCCCCCATCCATCCAGAAAGAGAAAACTCTCCTGGCTGCGTGCGTGTGACGTGGGTGGATATAACATATTATAACTAGGGATCGACCGAAATGTTTTTTTCAGGGCTAATCTCAATTATCCGTAATCAAGGAGCCTGATAACGATATTTGGAACTGATATGTCAACACAAAACTAGTGCTGTATAAGGACACTCAGCATGGCAACTAGGTGTTTCTATTATTTTGTCTACCCCATTTATATCAGTGAAAGTGGGCTAAATAACAGAAACACCTCTGTATAACGTAATACATTACACACATTACATCCTCCATAATGATCATACAGTTGAATCAACAACTGTCTAAAACAATTTTATTGCAAACTGAACATTATAACCTTCATGAAGGAGGATTTACTGCAGGACTGTTGTATTAGACTACACCAGTTTTAGCTAGGTGTTCCTAATAAACTGACAACTGAGTGTATATTAGTAGTCAGTTGTATGCACAGGCTGCAAAGAGCTTGACTGGAATCAATTGGTTGATTTCAGTCCTGTCCTCACCTGTGAACTGATTCGGCCTAAAGATGCTCTTTATTTTAATAATTTTACCATATATTATTATTATCATCACCAAATAGGATGTTTCCCCCTTTTAAAATGCATGTTTTAAATGTTTACTCAGAGGCTTTTTAACAGACTTACTTTGTACTTTTATCTGAGAACATTTTTACACAGTGATTTTACTTCTACTGGAGTAAATGTCTTTTCAGTAACAGTAGTGAATGACCTTTCACCTGCTGATGTGCTGTAGTCAGTCTAGTGTCTCATCTCCAGTTCCAGGGGTTTCTCATATTAGCAGTGTTTATTGCTGCTCTATTTATCACGGGTAATGCTTCCTTTTTTTCATCACAGTGATGAACTACCTGCTGTACTTTAAACTTACACTAGTTCTGCCTCAGCACTTAGGAGTTCCCTGCTCCTTTTAGCGACATTCACTAATTCAGCAGTTGTTTACATGCTGTTCAGATGAGCTAGTTACTTTAGCTTAGCAGTTAACGCTAGCTTCTCTCTCTCTACCAACAGATGAACTTGTTCATCAGAGTGTGGTGTTGTTGTAACTACAGTGTAGACGATTGTACATTTTCAGTGATGTCTGCTGTCTCACCTCGGACACACAGCTCTGCGTGTTAACCGGAACTGCTCTAGTATGTGACCAGCCTTCAGTGTGATAGGCTATTCTCCTGACGTTTAACCAATCAGATTGTGCTAAGGGCGGGAAATTGCTTCAGACCACAGAGTGGTGACTATAGACCAGAGACAGGCGGTTGCATCAGAGCCAAAGTAGCACATTTTTAAATCAATTTATTTTATCATTTAAAAAAGATAACGATAATTGGAAAATGCAGAGTTTTACCACCGATAATTGGCCATGCCAATAATTATAACCAACATTGGATTTCTGCTATGACCATCGAGTACATGTGGTCTTTTCTGTCTCCACATGCAGCTGCTAAAATGGTTAAAAAATATTATATTCATATCATTATTAACTATAGTGGAAGGTGTTGGTTGTATATAACTTTGCTGGTATGATGTCACTATGACATCAACAGGTGTTTTCCCTGTCTGTTATTGCAGAGAGACACAGCAAGAATGAAAACCAGGGGAGACGCCGAATCTCTAGATCACATGATGCCGTAGTGAGGTGAGAGAGGCACATCTCCTTATACATCAAAGGGTTAAATCGCACATTTCTGAAGTTCTTTAGAGGACATTTCACAATATCCAGATAAATATTGTGTATCGCGATATAGGCTAAAAATATAGTGCTATTATTGATAGGCCATATCGCCCAGCCCTACTAAACTCCAGCAGCATCTACTCTGCAGGAGTCATGGTGGAGAGGAAGAGACGGTCCAAAGCTTCATCACACCTGGATTGCAGATTAAAGAGATTTTTCTCCAAACAAAAAATTGATCAGGAATCGTTAAGGGACTCGATAAAGAATCGGACCAATAGGCAGAATCATTAATGGCACTGGTATCAATAAATTCTCATCACCTCCCCTCCCCAGTTGAACACACAGTGTCGAGTGGTGGTCTTACCCTGTGAGGGCAGTGCAGGGCTGGACTAAGCAGTCCCTCTTGCCGATCTTGGGGGCACAGTCACTGAAGGCGGTTTTAATGTCGGGCACTGACAGGCAGTCCTGAGGACAGAGCAGAGACATACACACACCTGTCAAAACCACAACACATCAGTGTAAACCTCTGGCTTGTGTTTATAGCTACAGCTCCATGATTCAGGAGGAGTTCACTGTTTCAGCTTCTCTAATGTGTAACTGAATCTCTTTTTCTAATAAACTGAATGTTTGTAAATCTGGTAACTTGGGCTCTGAGAAATTAAAAACAGACATTTTTCACTTTTTTCAGACATTTTATAGACAAAGTGATTAATCAAGAAATTATCCAACAGGCTGACTGTTGATGGAAAACTGTTGTTAACTGTTTCTACACTAGAGCTGCTGTAACTAATAACCTTTTCCATTATTGATTCATATGTTCGAATAGATTTTGAGTTTACAGAGATGAAAACCAGAGAGAAGCAGCAAATTTAAATGACTGAGAAGCTGGAACCAGGATGTTGAATATTTTCATTTGATGTGACTCAAACTACAATCAACTCCTCCGGGTTGTTTGTCTTCCATTCAAATTTTCTATTTCACTAAACTTTTCATCACACTCTACGAAATTAATCAGCTGAATTATGTAGGTCTCATTCTCTGGGATCACAAAGGTCCTAGGTTCAAGTCCTACTTATCAACAGTTTAGCTATTCATGCATGTGTTAGGCTCACAAGCTTATATATTATAATTACCTTACATCTTTATGTACCCAACCCAACTTTTTGAGGCAGATGCCGCCCACACAGAAGGTTTCTTCCTGTTCCTCCTGTTTATCTTGTCACTGTCACTAAGTGATAGTTTATAAATAACATGACAGAGAGTGTAGACCTGCTCTGTATGAAAACAACCTGAGATACCTGCTGTTATGAAAACTGACTTGACTTAATCTTCATCTTGTGAATTAATTCTTAAGTTGTGGCCACAAACTTGTTTTATGAGGTCACAGTGAACTTTGACCACCAAATTCTACTCAGTTCATCCTTGAGTATAAGTGAAAGTTTGCACCAGATGTAATGAAATTCCTTCGATATGTTACTGAAATATCACATTCATGAGGATGAGACAGACAACCTGAGAACGTGATGCCTCTGACCACAGCTGTCCCCAGCGTGGAGACACAGTAACATGAGGATGAGGGCCAAAACAAACTGAATAATTTCAACATCATCATGAACCTGAACATGGTCTTAGTAAAGACATGGGTCACACAGTACCGGAACATCCTGCTTGTTGGCCAGCACCAGGAGAGGAACTCCCTCTAAAGCCTCACTGCTGATCATCTTCTCTGGAGGAGACACAGTGAAATCACTCAGTCAACATTTCTATCATCACACAATGATGACATGAATACTGACTGTTAAAGGCTCTTTTCAGATCCCTGACATGCAACAAAGCTTTTCATGTTATAAGACTGAACTGAACAGACAATCTACTCTAAAACATAAACCTGTCAGTAACAACATCATTGTTGTCGTAGAAATAAGCCTCAGTTATATTCAGAGACTACAGTCTGACTCTGTTTTAAACAAAGGGACACACAGACTGTCTCTCACCAAAGGCCTCCTTTGATTCTGACAGGCGGCTTTCATCAGTTGAATCTATCACGTAGATGACTCCATGAGACTCAGCGTAGTACTATGAATAAACAGGAAGACAAACAGGACATTAGAGCAGCTCCAACATCATCTGACTGACAGTGATGTGATCACATGTATTATGATGTATTAGTCCCAGAAAATACCTGAGATTAAAGTGAAAACATGATAAGACATAATGATTATAATGTGCACAGTCCTCACGCTCCACACTGAAAACCTTCAGGAAGCAGTAATGTGCTGCACTCACTTGGCTGGTGAAGTGAGGTTTGTGTGAGGTGAGGTTATTGCTTGGTGGAGTTTTATCAAACATGTTTGTATGAGAAAACTGTTCAGGGATCAAGACTCAGTGTTTGTCTTACATCCTGTTAAGTGGTACCCTGAACCTTTAAGCTTGACACTTGAAATATTATGATTTTTCCACATAATATTTCTGCTTTGTTCTTAAAATCTCAGGTTATTTTTCTCTAACTGTGTCTTTAATGTTTCACAACAGGAAAGTCCTGAGTTTCAACATGTTTTCTTCGTGAAAGACTGATCACAGAATATTATGCCTTCAGTTTAATTTGGCTTTGTTCAGTGAACTATTACATACAGTGGGGTCCAACAGTCTGAGTGGACTCCAACCACTGTATGTAAATACATGTTACTTTAAAATGATATATATATTATATTCAGTGATCCTTCACAAAGAAAACTAGAAACATGTTGAAACTCAAACGACTGTATTTATATAAAGCCATGGTGTAGCTGTGTCTGAGAAACGTTTTCAGGACATTTTCCACTAGTATAGTGTGTGTGTGTGTGTGTGTGTGTGTGTGTGTGTGTGTGTGTGTGTGTGTGGCTGCAGGATAATGTTGTTGCTTCCTTTTGAACTCACTTTGTCCCACAGAGACTGGAGTTCGTCCTGACCTCCCAGGTCCCAGAACATCAGACGCGCCTTCCCCACGTCGATTGTACCAACTATGAAGCAAAGTGAGACACACACAGGAAACATTGCAGAGGAACCAACTGTAGAACAGGCAGCATCAGGGCAGTGCGGAGAGCTGCTTCAGTCTGGCTTTAACAGAGCATTTTCTAAAGTAATGGTTAGTTTTGTAAACGAATTAATCACTGCAGTTAGCCATTCAAAATAACACCCTCACAGGATCATAGTCTGACTGACAGTCAATGTCCACTCAGCTGACAAAAATCTGCTACACTGATTTTAGAGGAGAGGGGTAAATAATCAGTTCTGTTGGTGTTACAGAGCAGAGAAATAACAGGCCATCACTCCTCATGACACAGCTGAACACACACAGCAGAATACACACTTACTGTTCAAGCCAACTGTAGTTGTGATCTTTGACAGGTTCATGCCCTTGTAGTTCTTACTGAACTTTGTTTTGGTCTGTTCCAGAAAGGTCTGCAGAGAGACAACAGTTAGATGGAACAGGATGCTCTGTTCCCAGCTCGTCAGTAGATGACATCATATATACGGTGCATTACTGTAGCTTAAAATACTCAGATGAATTAGGTATTTGCTGTAGCTCCACATAGAAAATTCGACTAAATTAAAACACTGCTTTTATAAGTTACTTTATTAACAATTCTTTATTCTGAAAGGGACAAATTTAAAACTTCTGCTTATATATTATACACATTTCAGAGCTGTATAATTACATTCCACTAGGAGATAAATATAATCTGCAGGAATAATTTATAAATTAACATTTTTTAAGTTTGGTAGAAGTTTTGAACATAGTTGTTGTTGTTGTTATTATCATTATTATTATTATTATTCTTATTACTTATTGAACTGGATATACTGCATTAGTAATAAATGTATGCCAAATTGTACAGTGGTCATTAACCACACTAAGGTCTTTTTGTATAGAGTCTGGTTTGCACTGGACTCAAACTTAGAGAAAATTAGACTACAAATGACAAAGCCACATATGACACACCACCATACAGAAATAACAAACAGATGTCAATGTAGCTTAACACTGGCTACACCTCAAGAACTGCACAAACACAAGTCAATAACTACAACTGCTTGAATATTCCGCTACGAGTCTCAAATGACAAGTTCGGCACATTCTGACTTTTGCACCAAATGTCTCTGTGAAATGTGGAGCAAAAGTGATTTGTACCTGTGGCACCTCAAGCCACGTGCAGCAACTGGAGAAAAAATGTGAGTGTATGAGTTTCTTAATTTGTGATTTGTAAAACAGGATTTGTGCACATGCAATTAAGAATTTGACAAGGTGTGACTGTTGTGTTTGTGGGAGAGAGAAAAAATCTACAAGTGTGCAACTCCTAGAGCATCTTTTCTTTGTGACCTCAAATTTGATACACGTGATTATTTTATACAACTACAAATTCCACTGTCACAGGTGCTCAGTTGTTTTATACCAAAAGTTCCTTCAAACACCATCAGTCCCCTCCTAATCTGTTGGGCATTACAGTCAAGCTTTCCTGAAGCTGCACAGGTGGCATGTTCACGACCTCTGCAGGTGTGCCAGCAGACACAAGTACAAGTACACACACAAGCAGCCTCTGACTCACAATCAGTGGCTACTAAAACGTTTTCATTATCAATTTAACAAACTTGGTAAGAATGGATAGTTCCTTAATATTTGTGGTATTTAATAATTTAAATAGCTCTGTGTGTCAGACTGCCTGCACTTTACAGACCGGCCCTAACTTCAGTCCGTCGTTTTCCCGGGGTTCGAGCTTCAACAGGTAAAAACCTCAACTGAACCCCATAAATTAATCTACGATGCACAACAAATGTTTTAGGGGCTGTTATAGAGGATTAAAGTCTGTATATCTCCTTCAGGGCCGAGTTCACCCAGCTGTCATAAATTCATACTGTAGTGTAATTTACCGTTTTCCCGGCATTGTCCAGTCCCAGAATCAATACGCAATATTCGTCCTTCTGGAACATGTATTTATATAACCCAGATAATAAAGTGTACATCTTGGAATAAACTGTAAACAACAAAAGTGCTCAGTCTTGCTAATGCTAGCTTGCTAATTTAGCCTAGATTACATATGAGGACAAACAAGAGTGTCGCCGCTGTGGCTTCATCATGTACCAAGACAACGAACACGTCTATAAAGCAGCGACTAACAACCGCAGATACACGACATTAGTCAGTAAAAGTCGCCGTCGTCGTCGTCTGCGGCTATTTTCCTAAACCAAACTCTAAACACAGCTGACACTACGTGTACTGGTACAATGCAAGGAAGTAAAACGGAGGGAATTATGGGAAATGAAGTAAACAGCATCTCGTTAAACCATTTCTGTGAAACGGCTGTATAGAGGATCTTTGGCTGTACATTAGGAAAAACTACATCTCCCACAAATGATTGCGTTATTATTTCACAGATCGTAGTCCAGTTAAAGGAACATTCCACCCAAAATTGTGGTTGCAGGAAAAAGAACGTACATTACTTAGTCTTTTTTATCTGGTGCGAACAAGTAATGGTTGTTAAGATTGTGAATATCATTATTATTATCATGTGCCTGCAATGCAATAGCATTAAAGGCATATATTACTAGGGTTGCCACCTTCCATGCAGAACATTAAAGGACGCCCCACCCAGCAGGGGTGCCGCTCCGCGGGGGCCCAATCACAACTGGCCCAAGGGTGGGGTGGGTGCTTGAAGTGCTTTATTAACATTGTTTTTAGAAATAAACAATATAGATATCTTTCAAGTTAGAAATTCCAAAATAAATTCTATTTCAGTCAATGTTGACAAATTAACTCCATCTCTTTATCACAACTCAGCAGGCTTCTCTAGTGGACATTTTGTCATAGCTGAAAACAATAGGCCAACATCAGAGTGTGACAGAGAGACCATGAAAAAAAATAAGCTTTTGGAGGAACATCAACAGCATATTATCCTCACATCATTTCACAGTGCAAATTTTAAGAAATAGTCTGCAAACACAAAACCTTATTGTAAAGGCAGATACAGTAATGCTTGCACAATGAAATGCACATAACACAACTTTGGCAGATGCGTGCTACTAGCTATTTAACTTAAAATGTATTAACTTGAACTTCAAATTAACTTATCAATTTAAATTTATTAATTTAACATGAACTTAGTATTAGATTAGATTAGATTAGATTAGATTAACTTTATTTATCCCACAACTGGGAAATTCATTTACCACAGCAGAAAAATAAACATCTATAGAATAAACATCTGTGGAAATATACATCAAAAATACACCAAATATACACTAGTAAATACAATATACACAATACACACGATATGTACATGAAAAAGTGCAAGTTTGCACATGGTCAGGAAGAGCAGGAGTTGTGGAGTCTGACAGCTGCTGGAATGAAGGACCTGAGGAACCTCTCCTTCTTACAGCGAGGATGTAAAAGTCTGCTGCTGAAGAAGCTACTCAGAGACCCTACAGTGTCATGCAGAGGGTGAGAGTTATTGTTCATGATGGATGTCAGCTTAGCTAACATCCTCCTGTCACCTACTTCCTCAATGGAGTCTAGGGGGCAGCCCAGGACAGAGCTCGCTTTCCGGATCAGTTTGTTGAGCCTCTGCCTATCCCTGTCAGCGCTGCCCCCTCTCCAGCAGACCACAGGAAGTAGATGGCTGAGGCCACCACAGAGTCGTAGAAGGTCCTGAGGAGAGCCCCACACACGCCAAAGGACCTCAGTCTCCTCAGCAGGTGAAGGCGACTCTGACCCTTCTTATAGAAAGCGTGGGTGTTGGTGGACCAGTCCAGTTTGTTGTTTAGGTGAACCCCCAGGAACTTGTAGTTCTCCACCACCTCGATGTCCAGTCCCTGGATGTTCACTGGTGTGAAGTGGGATGTCTTCCGCCTGGGGTTCACAATCATCTCCTTTGTTTTGCTGGCATTAAGCTGAAGCTGGTTGATCTTGCACCAGCTGACAAAGTCCCTGATGACTGTCCTGTATTCCTGTTCATTTCCCTCTGAAACACACCCAACAATGGCTGTGTCGTCAGAGAACTTCTGGACGTGGCAGTGTGTGGTGTTGTGTGTGAAGTCCGAGGTGTACAGGGTGAAGAGAAAAGGGGAGAGCACCGTACCCTGGGGGGCACCTGTACTGCAGAGCACCACATCAGACACACTGTGACGAAGCCTCACGTACTGTGGTCTGTTGGTGAGGTAGTCTATCATCCATGCAGCCAGGTAATGGTCCACTCCCACACTTTCCAGCTTCACCCTGAGCAGTGGCGGCAGGATCGTGTTGAAAGCACTAGAAAAGTCAAAAAACATGACCCTCACAGTGCTCCCACTGTCCTCCAGGTGTAGCAGTGATCTATGCAGTAGGTAGATCACTGCATCGTCCACCCCAACACTAGGCCGGTAAGCAAACTGCAGCGGGTCCAGCTGTTTGCTCACCAGTGGTCTCACATGACTCAGGATGATCCTCTCCAAAGTCTTCATCAGGCGAGAGGTCAAGACAACAGGCCTGAAATGGTTAGGCTCCTTGGGGCGCTGGGTTTTAGGTACCTGGACCACACAGGAGGTCTTCCACAGGGCCGGTACTTTCTCCAGGCTCAGGCTCAGATTAAACAAGTGCATGAGCACACCACAGAGCTGATCTGCACAGTCCTTCAGTAATCTGGGGCTGGTCCTTCATTCCAGCAGCTGTCAGACTCCACAACTCCTGCTCTTCCTGACCATGTGCAAACTTGCACTTTTTCATGTACATATCGTGTATATTGTGTATATTGTATTTATTAGTGTATATGTGGTGTATTTTTGATGTATAGTTCCATAGATGTTTATTCTATAGATGTTTATTTTTCTGCTGTGGTAAATTAATTTCCCAGTTGTGGGATTAATAAAATTAATCTAATCTAATCTAATCTAATCTTTATTTACTTGTTACCATGGTGAATCATTGACGATGGCTTTTTATATTCCTCATACATGCGCTTAACTCACAGTAAACATACTCAGAGTTGATTGAACTAAGTCACATCGTGGTGTTTCTCAACAAATAAAATATGCTAACTATGCTAACCGCTCTTACCTCATCTGAGTCTGGGTCTGACTGAGGCTCAAACATGTGGCTGAGTCTCTCTGATGTTTCCTCCTCTCACCATCTTGATGCTCTCTGCTCTTTCACCTGTCCACCTGGAGCAAGCAGGTGGTGGGCGGGGCATCAGGCCTGATCCAGATTTCTCAATCAGGAAGTAAGAATAGATGATTAACATATGAATCATAGCAGAGGATTTTTACAGAGTTTAAACATGTCTGGAGGAACTTAAATTCACACGTCAGGTACAAGGAGGAGCCTGGTACTCCTGAAGACAAATATCCAAATCCAAAATATCTGGGATGAGGAACCGACAGCTAGGAGACTGAGAGAGGCCGCAGGATAATCAACAGTGTAG
This sequence comes from Seriola aureovittata, assembly GCF_021018895.1. Taxonomy (NCBI): domain Eukaryota; kingdom Metazoa; phylum Chordata; class Actinopteri; order Carangiformes; family Carangidae; genus Seriola; species Seriola aureovittata. The sequence goes on from NC_079365.1 coordinate 729,916, forward strand.
CACAGAGAGTCGGAGAGAAGAGAGAGGATGGGGGAGGAATGAGGCAGGGAAGGAAAGAGGCACACAGTTTGGACACTCATGTTCTTGACGAAACAAACATGACATGAGGAGGTTTTCGGAAAGTTCACAGTAGGAGAGAAGCAGTGAGATTTGAAGGGCTGACACCATGAGACACTCGGCAGGACGCAAACACCACGCAATGATTTCACAAGCTAATGCTAATTGGCACATGATGTCATCCAATGACATTACTAACTTTCCACAGGCTTCACTGCTTCACACTGAGAATGTTTCACATTAATTCAGTACACAGTGATGAGAGCTGAGATTGAGCAATAGCAGCAGACAGCAGATCACCTCTCATTACACTGATTATGAGACTGAATAACAAAATAACTACAGAATAAAAGGAAGACGCCAAACATCAACTGTCAACAGTCAAATCCTCAAAGCAACTCAAGGAAGGACAGTCTCAAAGAGTCACAGGACACATGAAGAAGCTAGAAATAGAAAATCTGAGACCTCAACTGGATTTGGACAAAAAGCATACACGTAGTGTTCAGTCCGACCTTGCAGAGCAGTGTGAACCTCTCTTTGTCCTCAGCAAGACTTCCACCAGCACCAAGGTACTCCCAGTCCAGATCCAGACCTTCAAATCCATGAGTCCTCAGGAATTTGATGGTGGACTGGATGAATGTCTGACGGCTTGCTGCAGTGGACGCCATGATGGAGAACCTGCAGCAGATGTTGTGTGTGAGGTATAGAATAGCAGTTTACAATAACTTTATAGTGAGTTTATAATTAGATATGCAAACAACAGTCAGTTACTATACCAAATATTATACCAAATGATGAACTAGAGACACAGTAAATAAAACAGTTCCTCTGCGGCTGGTCTTGCTCTCTGTCAGCAGGTGGAGCAGTTTCATCAGGATTCAACAACAGAATCAACTCACTGGGCTCCGTCCTCCTTCTCTCTGAGCGACAGGAAAGTCTTCAGTCTGGGGTTTCTGTTCAGGTGCACACACAGAAAATCACACAGAGGATTAGTGCCACATGTGAAAAAATAATACAATTTTTCTCAGCATTCTTTGAAAAAAGTCAGAATTCTAGGTTTAAAACCAGAATTGTGAGAAAAAAAGCCAGTTTTAAGTAAGAATTGTGAGAAAAAAGTCACATTTTTCACATGTGGCCCTAATCCTCTTCTGTCTATAACAGACTTTAAATTTCGCAGTTACAGTTTTAGTTTAGTCCATGGAGCACTTGTTACCTGCTCTTGAGCTCAGTTAATGATCTGTAGAGGTTTCTCTCATCCCACTCATACTCAGTGATGTCATTGTCATGGCTGATGACGGCAAAGGTGTACACCAGGTGAGTACACAGGAAGGGATCCACATTTTCAGGCAGGAATCTCCTGACACCAGTTCTGTACTGGGACCAGTTGGTAAAATAACAAACCAGTTTGGTTGTGGTTGCTGGATTGAGGGAAGAAAACAACATTAGCCCACAGCGCTGAAGTCTCATTAAACATGAGCTCCGATCCCTGACTTTAAAATGTGTCACTCACCGACGTGAATGAAGAGCTGTAGAGCCACTGCTACATTTTCACCTGAAGCATTTTTGAAATAAAACCTGTGTTTGAAACTCAACTCTGAGGCGTCCCTCTGTCAGTGTCATGATGATATGTTGTTGCTGACAGCGTTGGACAAACAAAGACTGGCAGGACAAAGGATGTGTCAGACTGAAGGTGTTGAGCTTTGACCTGGAGGCTCAAGCTGCAGGTTGAGCAGGAGTTGATGATTCACAGGGGGCTGCTGATTTGATGATGTCATCATGTGTTCGTGTTTCGTGGTTTGGTTTGTCCCAGCTCTCTGCAAATTGAGCAAAGGTTTAAGATGGAACATACTGCTGAATAGGCCCCGCCCACTTTCATTAATCAGTATGGCACTTCAGATTTTCGTTAATACTCACCTCCAGAACATGTGTACCAATTTTGGTCAAAATCTGTTCACCACATCAGCCAGTCGGGCAAGAGAGCCGCTGCCATGCACCTGGTGAAAACCCCTGGGAAGAGGAAGAGACCAAATGGAAGCACACAGAACTGAAAACAACAGCCGTGGAGGGCAAAATGTAAAAACTGCCTGTGTTGAGTCGCAATGGGGACATGAAAGTAAGCATCCTTCAAGTCGATGGAGGTGAACCATTCCCCTGGGGCAACAGTTCGAAGCACATCTGTTGTACCCACCATATGGAATGTCAGTACCTTGAGGAATTTGTTGAGCCCCCTTAAGTTGAGGACTGGGTGAAACCCACCTGTCTTCTTCACCAGAAATTACGTTGAGTAGAACCCCCTGGGGTCTGACAGGGGATCTACTTGTACAATTGCGCCCCTAGCCAGAAGGGTGGAAAGCCTGTGCTGGGTCCTGGATGATCGTCATCCTGACCTGGTTGGAAGCAGGGGGCTGGCATCGGAACTGCAACCCGTGGGCATAGGTTGAAATCACCCAGGGGTCGGAAGTGTGAGCAGTCCAGCATCTGAACTGCTGCTGGGACAAATAACCGAGTCCGGCCCCAAGGCATCAATCCCTTGCCCGTCAGGCTGGGTAACTGTGTCTCAGGGACAGAGATGAGCATCACTGGGGCTCCACAGGGTACTGTTCTGGCTCTGTTCCTGTTCACCTTAAATACAGCGGACTTTAAATACAACTCTGAGTCCCGCCACATCCATAAATACTCGGATGACACAGCTATTGTAGTGTATATCAGGAACGGGCAGGAAGTGGAGTACAGGGATCTGACGATGGCCTTCAGTGAATGGAGCGACAAGAACTGCCTCCTTCTGAACACCTCCAAGACCAAGGAGATGGTCATGGACTTTCGGAGGTCTAGCCCCACCCTTCAGCCAGTCAACATTTGAGGGAAGGACATTGAGGTGGTGCATACTTATAAACACCTAGGTGTGCACCTGGACAGTAAACTGGACTGGTCCCTGAACACGGGGCAGAGCTGGCTCTTTTCCTCAGGAGGCTCAGGTCCTTTGACATCTGCAGTGAAATGCTGCACATGTTTTATCAGTCAGTAGTGGCCAGTGTACTTTTTTATGCCGCAGTCTGCTGGGGCAGCAGCATGTCCGACATGAACACAAAGTGACTAGACAAGCTGGTAATAAAGGATGGGTCTGTGCCTGGCAGAATTCTGGACTTACTCAGGACTGCTGTGGAGAGATGCACGCAATGTAAGATGGAGGCCATCTAGGCCAATACCAACCATCCTCTCCACAACATTCTGGCAGGACAAGAACCATGCAAGCCGCTGCATCATAAACCCTGCACAACAAATCATCAGTGACCCAACACTGGGGTTGAGGACACCTGGCATCCGGTCTCAGAACCTCATCAGGGGGCACTATGAAGGACGCAATGGCAGGCTCAACAGCCAGCATGCGACCCAGGCCAAATGTAGTGGGTTGGAAATGCCACATTATGTAAACAGACACCCCCTAATTTTTTGTTAATTATTTGAACTAATCTAACTCTGTTATACAGTTTTGACATGAGGTCAATACTCAAAGACGTCAGTAGACGGCGCTCTAATGCCAGTGTGGATATGTGCTCTGCTCATGCGCAGCTCAATTTTAAATGAGCAGCGGCTGGAGCAAGACGCTAACTTTGGCTCTCCCCTTTATTAATCCACAGGTATGTTAAAACTTGCTTTTCCATTATTAGCTTTGGTTAATATCTAATATAAATGCATTATAAATCGTTCTGTGAAGTTGTGACATGGTTTTGAGATGTATTTGGGTCGTATTTTTGTTACTGTGTATCTTGGCGGGCGCCGCCATTGAGAATATTTACCTCCATGAATTTCGGTTTTCTACTGTTTTGTCAGTGCAAGCTACCGACATTTGCATGTGGTAATATACAAAAATGTGTTTAAAAGATTGTTTTAGGGTATAAGCTAGTCAGCCATGAGTTAATTATAAAGAGAGATGTTGTATCCAAATCAGTTTCACTTCCGGTCACTCGTTAATGGGACGTAGTCGCGCCATTTTGTTAAGAGGTGAAGTGTAAGTGTAAGAGAGCGTTATGTTAATGTTGCAGAAAGGTTCTGTGTCTGTTATATCAGTGTAGGGTGAGTGTAACTGTGGTGTATGTGTTAAAATATGAGTGACTAGTAATTTGAGTAAAGTAAATGTGTGTTTTGGGTATTATAATTTTTGTACTGGTATATTATATTTTATATATATTGTATATATACATATATTATATTTTACATCTATAGAATATTATGTTTTAGCTAAGCTTATTCGTATTTATGTAGAAATGTAAGTCATATTTTAAATTTGTGTGAAACTATTTTTTTTAGACAGAATGTTTTATATTGTTTATTGTCAATTTGGCTTCAACATTTATTTGATTTCTGTAACATGTATTTTGCCGTGAATGTGAACATGAACATGAACTCCAAAGCAGCAGGTTTTAGAAAGCTGATAGGACTGAGAAATATGTAGTTTTATACTGTTGTGTTGTATTCAATTTCAAATGACCATCGGCTGGAGCAAGACGCTAACTTTGGCTCTCTTCCTTCCACAGACAGAATGTTCTTATTGGCTACACGGTTCACCGTTGCCTGTGTAACCTTTGCTGCCGGTCCAGATTTCCCCTAGGTCTGGCACCAGTAACACAAACTTTGCTGCATCTTGCATAGCAGCCAAGGATCTGCAGTAAGATGGAAGTGCTTTCTAGTGTTTTCCCGGCATGCATGCAGCTCCCTCAAATACTCCTCTGAGGGGGGAACAGTAAAGGCAGTAGTGACTGGCCTGTATCGAAAAAAGGCGCTAACACATCCAGTTCAGATGGCATGTCTAGCTGCAGATGAGCTAGGGCCATGCGGACAGTAGCCCTTATAGAGCCGATGCAAGTGTCATCCATGGAGCTGTGGTTCTAGGAGCGAGAGCCCGGCCCAGAAACATGGGACGACTCCTAATCATCATTATAGAAGAGGGTGGCCTAGGCAGCTACTGAGACAACATCTTCCTCAGGGAACGAGTCAAACAGGGCACAGCTGGCGTCTTCAGTCGCCTGTCTGAACACCAGGACGGAGGGTCAGGAGAAGAAACTTCATCTGAGCCAGCTCCACTTATAGCTGCTCCACCTGAGAAGAGAGCTTACCCTTCTCAGTCTTAGCCCTCTTCCTAGAGGGGGCAGCTTTGGCCGCCTCGACCCGTTTATGCCTGTGACAGGTAGGTTGAGCTGGATGCAACTGTTCTGCAGAGGGAAGACTCTCCTCACTGAGCGACTGCTCCACCTCCACCAGCCTGGTGGTCCATAATGCCCAGGGCATGAAGCTGCAATTCATGCAAGGGTGCTCTGAGAGGCCCTCCCTCAAGTGCTCGAGGCCAAGACAAGAGGGGCAACGATTGTTGCCATCATCTGGCTGAAGAGGGGCCATGCAAGTACCACAATAATGGGGTGTCAGCGGATACACGAGTAGAGGATACTGTATGTGCACTGGGAGCGGAGGTGCAAACACCACCCAAGCCAGTAAAAATTACCGTCAATAGCCGATGCCACCAAGTCAGACCCAGGGGTAATGCTGTCTGACTGTGGTATGAGCAGAAACAAGGTACACCCTCGCTCGTTTTGGGAGCGGGGAGTGAGAGCACTGCCATCACCAACCCTTGATTGTTTACATACAGATTTAAACAACCAAACACAGCTACTACAACTATCACATGCCCGGAACAGCTACAACAGCTAATCATACACTGGGAATGGCAGCGAGAGCACTGCCATAACCAACAAAATTTAACAGCCACAATAAATACTAGGCTGTGCGACTAAGCAAACACAAAACAAAATCAGCTGGAGCGAAAGCGATCACAATCCCTCACGACAGAGGGACAGCTCGTCGCAGCCCCTCGGAGGGCGAGTCTTTCGCAGCTCCGACGGACATGGTTGCAAGGCTACCGGCAACAAGTGTATTTTAAGATTGAGAAAAATAGTTTCAGTTAACACTACCACAGTAGTGAACCTGAGGAAGTGAGAAGATAAAAAGGAACTGATTCCCTGATGATACCGGAAGATATACCCTCTCTCGGGTCATCTGGGGTCACAGGTAACTTTGTTGATATTAAATACTCGACCTACGCATACGCAAGACGGAAGATCCAGTGCTTGAAGGAAGGAAGAAATACAACCAATATCAATAATAAAAACAATGATCAGAACACAGCAATAATAAAAACAAAGTCATAATAAATAAAACCATGCAAATAAATAAAACCCAAAATATAAACGCATGCATGTAAACTGTGAAATCAATAAGTAACCATAAAATCAACTTCCACCTTTTGACATAATGTGTAAGATCAGATGCTACTTGCTCCACCTCCATAGGGGGCAGCATTTCACCTCTTCACCCCTGTCCAGTTAATCATGTTGTTGTTCCTTATAATTTGGTATTTATATGCGCATTTATTGTTGATAGTTAAAATTGTTGAAACTGTTGTACAAACAGTATGTTTTTATTTACCAATAAAAATATGAAGCCAAGGGGATCCTGCATGACACATGGGTGTGAGGCTACAGCAGCATGAGGAAGGGATGATGACATCATCACAAAGGCAGAATCAGAAAATAAGTTTTATTGCCAGGCAGGATTTTACTTACAAGATACTTCGCTCGGTGTTTGGTGCAGTATCCAATAAACATATTAACAGGAAATAACAATGAAAAGGTAAAATACTGGTAAAATACTGCAACAGTCTTAACAGATAAATATACATAGATACACATATTAAAAAATAAAACTATGTACAAAAGTGTGGACAAAACTCAAGCTGGGCAGGATGTAAAAAGGATCACAGTATCAATAATGTCACGCGGTGAGGTCAAGTTGGGGTTTTTGTCCTGTCTCCATATCTTGTCATTTCCTGTTTTATTTTGAAAAGTAACTCTCCTCTCGTTTCAGGTCACTTGCCCTTCCTCATGTGTCACCTGTCTGAGTGTGTTCCCTGATTCCTGATTGTGTCCACCTGTTTCCCATTTGCCCTCATGTGTCTTATAGTCTGCGTCTCCCTTTGTCTTGTGCCAGAGTGTTTCGTTCCAGTCGTGCACCCCAGCCAGTCATCACAGATCTTGCCTTGTCTCTGCCGTTTTGTATTTATTCTTTACCTCCATGCAAGTGATTTTTTGTTTGTATTTTCATAGTATAGAGTAATATGTTTTGTAAAGTTTATAGCAGTTTTTGTAGCCTCCTTTGGAGTGAATTTTTGTTGGTTTATTCCTTTTCGTTTCTGCAGTTTTGTCCCTCCATTTGGAGTGGTTTTTGTTAGATTTTTTCCCTGATTGGTTTAGTCTTGTCTAGATAGCATAAATTCCATAGCTGGTTTAATTTGTCACTCTGTGCTGAGGTTGGAATCTATTAATAAAGTCTGCCTAATTGGTCACTCTGCATCTGAGTCCTCTTTATAGTCCAGGCCTGACAGATAATACCTGTTCTGTGCAAGGATAATACTCAAAGGTGTTACTGTCATGTGGTTGTTGATGGTTGATGAGGCCAGACGCAGAAATAAAGGCAGGTGCTGGTCCGTCACTGGGGAGGACTGGACTGGAATTCTGGTCTTGATACAGACAAACATGTGATAGGACAATTAGTTTAGATCATACAAGTTCTTTATATTCAAACATGTTAGGTCTGTTGTGTGTGTATATAATAAATATAGTATTAGGTAGTGGATCCTGAACCCGCTGGTTCTGGATCAGTCTCTTTGTCTTACTTGTAAAAAAAAAAAAGTTACTGATGCATCTATCTGGACAACAGCCGCCACTTGAAGTGTCTGTCAGTACGGTTTGCCATTTGCACTAATGATACTTTTCTCTACAGACCAACATTAGATGTTCCTCACCAGTCTAGCAGAAAAGTTGAAGCTCAGCATCAAACTGCATCTCTTTACTCGACTGGAGCTGTCTCCAGCAGTGGGAAGCCACACCATACATATACAGTGCTGCTTGAAAGTATGTGAACCTTCCAGACATGGTCACTGTTTTTGTAAAAAACATTAAAAGAACCTTATTTAACAGACATCCAAATCCTAATTTGTAAAGCACACTTTCCAAATACTGGACACACACACAAAAAGAGATATTTTTCCATTATGTAATTCAACAAATGTGGTTTATTTCACAAACACTGAAAATGTAACATGTGCAAAAGTATGTGAACCCTTCTATTAGTAGCTTGTGGCTCCTCCTTTTGCAGCCATTACTTCAACCAAACGTCTTCTGTAACCTCTAACCAGTCTCTCGCATCTGCTTATGGGGATTTTTGCCCACTCCTCCTTGCAGAACTCAGCCAGTTCAGAGAGGTTGGAGGGACATCTGGCATGTACCATCTTCTTCAGGTCTCGCGATTTAGATCTGGACTTTGACTGGGCCAATCCAGAGTACGAATCCTCTTTCTCTGAAGCCATTCCTTTGTAGTTTTGCTGGAATGCTTCGGGTCATTGTCTTGTTGCATAATCCATTTTCGTCCCAGCTTCAACTGTTTGACTGATGGCAGGAGATTCTGGTCAAGAATTTGTTGATATGCCTGAGAATTCATGGTTCCTTGGATAATATGGAGTCGCCCAGGTCCAGAAGCAGAGAAGCAGCCCCAGACCTTCACATTTCCAATACCATGCTTCACTGTTGGGAGGAGGTTCTTTTCTTCATTTGCAGTGTTGGCTTTTCTCCAAACATGGCGGTTTTGATTGTGACCAAATAACTCTACTTTAGACTCATCTGTCCAGAGAATTGACTCCCAGAAGGCCTCTGGTTTGTCCAAGTGCTCTCTGGCAAAGTTGAAACGGGCAGCTTTGTTCTTTTTTGAGAGCAGAGGCTTCCTTCTAGCAACTCTCCCATGAATGCCATGGCTATTCAATTGTCGTCTGATCGTAGACGCATGCACATTTGTCCCAGATGCTACCAGAGAGGTCTGCAACTCTGTAGAGGTGATGTGTGGGTTGGCCTTTACCTGATTTATTATTTTTCTGGTGGCTCTGGGTGATAGTTTTGATGGGCGCCCACTTCTAGGCAGAGTTGCTGTCATGTTGAAGGCCCTCCATTTGTAAATTATTTGTCTTACAGTCGATGGATTGAGCTGGAATCTTTTGGAGATGGTCTTATATCCCTCCCCAGACTGATGGGCTGTCACTACCCTCTTCTTCATGTCCTCGGATATCTCCTTTCCTCTCGGCATTGTTGATGTGTATGGGACCAAGTTGGTTTGGTTGGTTTCCTCTCTCTTTCAATTAGTGCAGGCCAATCCCTTTCCCAAGGATGTCTCATTTCATTGGTCTACTGAAATGATTAATTAAGCACTCACATGTATTTCACCTGAGTCACCTGCTTGACTTAACCAATGCAGCTGGGGATTCACTTACTTTTGCACATACACTAATTCCATGTTTCATGTAGTTTAAACAAGTTCCACTGAACAAGTACAAGCAATTGATGAAACATATATCTGACATTTCATACATAAAAACTGGTGATGATAAAATAAGAAAATCATGGTAAACAACAGAAACATCTGAACTGCTCAAGGCGTTCACATACTTTCAAGCAGCACTGTATATGTACATATATACAACATACTGTATACCATACAGTTGCCACTACCTTACTATCCCCGTTACTGCCGCTACTATCACTATTATTAATATTGTTATCACTGTACGTTCTTGTTCTTTTCCTCTGTGCTCTCTCTTGCTCTCTCTCTCCAACCCAAGTGGTCGAGGCAGATGGCCGCCCACCCTGGGTCTAGTTCTGCTCGAGGTTTCTGTCTCTTAAAAGAAAGTTTTTCCTTGCCACTGTTGCCTAGTGCTGCTCTTGGTGGGAATTGTTGGGTCTCTGTAAATATAATAAAGAGAAGGTCTAGACCTGCTCTATTTGGAAAGTGCCTTTAGATAACGCACGTTGTGAATTGGCACTGTACGAATAAAAATTGACTTGACCTGACCAGGATTCACCCATGTTTTGCTTCTTTGCTGTTGAACATGGTTTCTTGTTGGAGAAATCCTTTGTGAAGGAGATAAAGGTTGCTTTCTAGGCGTTTCAGCTATCTCTGCGTTTCTGTGATGCTAGTTGGCAGCTTTTTTTTTTTCTTTTTAGTCGGGAGCTGTAGCGTAATTTTAAGCTCTGGAGGAAGCTGTTCTTTGTGGGACTGAGGGCAGACTAAACATTACACTGACTCACACAGCATCTAGTGTCATAAAGTAGTATTACAACACAGCTTGGGAGGCGGCTAGTTGGTTAGCATGCTCATTTCAGCAGATATCTCTGAAATACAATAGGTGGAGGTCTTGGTCATGACATCACTGCTCTGTGCTTTTAAAAACCTCTTAAAATAATTTGAGATAATGTGGTGACTGGCTGTTTTGGTATGAGAGCAACTCTAAGATAAATCAACTCGGTTTATTTGCATGTACTTGTGTGTGCGTGTTGATGTGTGGTTCTTTGAGCGTGTGTACATGTCTTTCTATAATTGTGAGTACAATTTTGGTTAAAAATTGTGACCTAATTGTGGCCCATCCTGACAACTCCAAAGGGCTTTTTGAATGAAGGTTAAGCTTACGCAGTTCCCAACAACACACACACACACATCAAAAGACACAAACTCCATCACCACCATATAGATATTAACTGTATAAGTGTCTCAACCTGGTGACACAAGCGTTTTGGAGGCTCTATGGTAGACAGCTCTTCTGCCATACACAACAATACACACACACACACACATTGACAGACACACACAAACACCATCTTACTTATTATATTCACCTTCAAAATAAGAGTCTCAACCAGGTAAAAAGAATTTACTGGAGGTTTTGTTGGGCAGCTCTATCGCTACACGCACACACACATATATACAGTATATTGACAGTAACACACAAACACCATCTCCACGATTTGGATAAAAAATAAAAGTCTCAAAATGGTAAGGTTTTTGTACAAAACCTTATGCAATTTATACTGCCAAACACAGAAGCACAGACACTTTCAAAAAAGAGTAAGAGGTAAGGTAGGTCATAAAAGTTCAATCTTAGAAGCTATTATATATATAGCTTTATTGCAGACCAACTTCTGTAAGGGTATGTACATGTGTGTATACATGTCTTGCTATGGTTGTGGGGACAAATTTGGGTTTGAAACCATCAGTGTGAGGTTATTTTGGCCAGGCGTGACAGCTTCAAAAGGCTTTTTGAGGGACACCTGCAGTGACTGAGGTCAGTGTCAGGACAAGTCAACATGACACAACATGAATGAAACTGAGAGTAACGTCCTTTTTACAGATTGAAACGTGAGGAGTGAAGTACACGCGCCAAGCAGCAGGCACATTAAAAATGTTAATTAACATTCCAACTATAGCAGCTAGTGGAGCTACGAGAGCAGCTGCCACGAGAACTTGTTTGCAAAATAAACAGGTGAATTAGAGAGTTGTTGTGAGATTATTTCATTCATCCAGTGTTTGTACTTTGTTAATGAATAAAAATCACTTCCTGTCCTGCTCCACCCAGTTATAAGCTGTTCTTGATGCATTCTTGGTTTTCACAGCACCTCAGTCTAACTAATTTAGACTAACCCAAGTGGCTGCTTCTTGACTTAATCCAAGAGGTTAGGTGGTGTAAAATTGCAGGAAATCTGTTATAAATTACAATTATGTACCCCACCAATTATGTACCTTTCCAGGTTTGCTTGCCCATTTAAAAAAAAAAAACAGACGTTCATTTAAATGAATTGTAACCCTAATAACCTTGTGCCTAGTAACATCTTTGATGATGTCCTAGTATTTAGCAAGTATGATGTAGAGTTGACGTTTGTGGCAGTTTGTAAAGTCTGTTCATCAGTCTAAGTTCGGAAATGGGAAAGTGCAGTTTAAGATGTGGTTGGAGCCAACAGGAGACCCCCTGTCTATTTTTTTGCAGTAGAGCTAGACTTTTAGGCTGTTCCCCAGTAACTGAAGTAAGAGAAGAAAGTCATTGTGCATAGTGATAAAGTCTGCACTACAAAACACTAAAAACAGATGTTATTTTACCTCTGCCAATCTAAAAATTGATAGGATTTAGAAAATGTTTAGCAGTAGTAAAGCAGTAATAACAAAAGATAGTTATTTCTACCAAAATGCTAAATTAATGGCGTGGCTCTTTAATACTGCTGCTGCAGGTGTTTAGATCTTTAACTGCTGCATCTATTTTTGTCGACTATGAACTGTTGAACTTCCATGACTAGCATAGACAGAATTTTCTACGCTGCCTCTACTGCCTCTATTTTAAATCATTGTTTACAGAAGAACCAAAATAAAAGTCTGAGTAAAAGAAGTCATTTCGAAATTGTTCGGTCTTAATTTTCATTCAATGCGGTCTTAAAAAGGTCTTACAAAGCATTCTATTTGATTTTTAAAATAGTGCAGGAGCCCTGCATTGGAAGGACTGCACACTGGGTGACCCTAGTCTCTCCCTTATGTTTTGACCCACCACGGCTGACCAGGGAACACAATGTGCTGAAACTCTCCACAAGACTATGCTTAGGTCTGAAACTCTCTCTTTGCTCCATACTGGTTTGTCACTTGCTGCCTTTCATTCAGTAGCCAAACAACTTACACCTCTCTACAAAGGTAGCTTCCAGCTCAACCCAACAGACTTTCATGAAGTTGAGGCTTACTCTCCTCCAGGATGACTTGGCTGAAAGATTTCCTGTGTCCCAGAGCGTTGTTAGCCCAGTGCTGAGCTACTGGCCAATACCAAACAAGGAGCACAGCTCTCTGAGGAAGACACCAACAGCACAAGGAGAATTGCTTATGTGAGAGTTCACATGGAGAAGGTCATGTGCAGACTAAAGCACTCAGAATTATTTCCCAGGTAGTGCCAATAAACCTTGCACCAAAACTTGAAAAATGCTTAGAATTTGTGTCGCCCTGTGTAACTTGCGAGGTGACATGATACACGAAGAGTATGATGCTGAGAGTTGTCAACAGAGTGGACAGTTTTGCCAAGAATAGCCAGCTGAAGAAAATGTTTACTTGCTAGCCTATGTACAAGTTAAATATTTATGTTTTTACTCATTTAAAAAATTATTTATTTTTAATTTGTCACCTTTCTGTGGAATGTTATTATGAAAGAGAATTTGGTTGCTTATAGCATAATAACATCTGATTTAATGTGATTTTGAGTATATTCATATGTGTATATAAATATGTAATTTACCACAGCTGTAAGGTGCTTGAAAGGCTTGAAAACGCACCTTGAAAGTGCATGAAAAGTGCTTGAATTTATCCTTGGAAAGGTGTTAGAACCCCGACTATAGTTTCTATCTAGGCTGAATCTGAATATGAGAGAGACATCAATTTTTAATGAGAGGAACAGCGCTATAATACACTAAACAATATAGGCATTTCTGTCACGTAATTCAATAATAAAAAATATTCACTGAACATGTGTTGTAATCCAGTTCAAATCAGACAGCTCCACTTGATTAAGATCCTTTTATTGTTATTATTATTTTTGGGGCATTTCTTTTGCCTTTATCCAGATAGCTACAGTGAGAGAGAGACAGGAAAGTAATGGAGAGAGAGAGGGATGCCATGGGTCGGACTTGAACCCGTGGCCGCTGTGGTAAGGACTAAGCCTTTGTGGTTTGCACAAACAGCCAATGAGGATTACTTCTCCAAGTGTGTGGCACACATTCAGAGACAGTGTGAAAAGCTCGCAGCTATCTATCAGCGCACAGAGCAAGGATCTGTGAGAGAACAACTGACTAAAACAGGTCAGCGAAGCAGGTCTAGACTTACTCTTTACAGTATTGTTTACTGAGACCTAACATTCCCCCATGAGCAAACACTGGGCGACAGTGGCCTGGAAAAACTCCCTCTGCCTGACCAGTTGGATGTCCTCCAGGTAAAGAGATGGTGTTTGCTCTGCAGCCTCTGATCCAGATGTTCATGTGCTTCCTGCAGCTATTCCTGTAAATGTCTCCTCTCACTGTAGTGACTATGCTGGATCCTTTCGAAATAATCAATCTTGTCTGTAGACAGTGATGTTGGTAGGCTATACTGGTATTTCTATCCACCAGGACTTTCTCGTCGTCTACTATAGGGCTTCTTTTCAGGTTGAGGATTCTGTCCCTTATTTTTCTGGACTCTTCTATATCAGACATGCACACCTCCTCTATATGTGTCAAACAGCAGAATATTCTTGGTTGGATGTTTGTTTTGCATGCTTATTAATTGCGATTGGGATTGTTTTGAACTATTTTTAGATGGGATACTTTTGTTGTTTTGGATTTTTTCTGCCATAGTGTCTTGGTTTGACATTTGCTAATCACCCTTGCCTCCCTTGTGTCTATTTAGTCTCTGTGTGTCATGGTTTGTCCTCCATACATACCTGCCTTCAGTAGTTCTTCACTCACCACTCCCTTGCTCACCCCAGCTGCCAACCACATCCACCTCGTCAGTCACTCCATTCACCTGTTCACTCAGCTGCAGCTCATCAGCAATCAAGCCTGGTTAAAAGCCCCACTCTCCTCCACACTCACTGCCAGATTGTTCTTTGTCCCCATGCAAGACTCTCCAGCGATTACCCTTCGACTGATCTCCCGGTTCCGACCCTGCCTGCTCCCGACCTACCCGCCTTGTCTCTGCCCTGGTAAATACTTCAGCCCTTCTGTTTTTGACCACGAATCTGCCTTGCCCCTTCCTGGTCTTCGTCTGCCTGTTCTCGGGGCTGCTCTGAGTCCTCCGCCTCCACTGTTGCAGCGTGAGAACTTTCCTGCTGGTTCTTCGGTCCTCTGCCTCGTACGGCTGCCTCATCAACAGCTTCATTCCGGGCCCTTGGATTTTCCCCAAGCCCATCAAAGACTGCCGTTCCCCTTAGAACTGAACTGTGCTTATTTACCTGCTTCTGCTGACAATTAAAGTGATTTCCAATACATCGGTTCTTGTCGGTGCTGCTTTTGGGTCCAAACCTCACCCGTTACACTGTGTTCCCCTTTGTCTGTGTCACTTCATCTGTTCGAGTCCCCCGTGCTTCTGTTTTTGTTTAAACCCCTTTGTGTGTCCTCATGCTTCTGCTACCTGTTCATGTCCCCTGTGTTACTGGTTTAAGTTCCTTGTGTTACCTCGTGCTTCTGGTTCCTGTTTGAAGTCCCCTCTGTTTCCAGCTGACTCCTTATTCTGGTTCCCAGTCAGTGGACCGGCTGACTCCTGTTCCTCGAATCTTGTCGTCAGTTTTTCACAAGATAATTCTCCTTTGAATTGTCCTATCATTATGTCTAATTGCTTCGTTTTTCACTGTAATAGTGTCTTTTAATTTGGACATTGTCTCATTCAGATTGTGCTCCTTCCTCTCTTGCTGTCTTATAGTTGTAGCCTGTTCCATTATTTGGTTTTGCAGGTATTTGTATGTTGACTTTATAAATTCTTCCCTCTTTTTCAGAAAAAATCGGATCTTTCATGTCTTTATTGAACACACTCATTCAACATTCAAAATGGCAGTGGAAAAAGTAAGTGAACCCTTAGAATTAATAACTGGTTGACCCCCCCTTAGCAGCAATAACCTCAACCAGGCGTTTCCTGTAGCTCTGGATCAGAACTGCACATCGTCGAGGAGGAATTTTTGCCCGTTCTTCCTGACAGAACTGCTTAAGCTCTGCCATATTCTTTGGACGTCTCATGTGTCTGGCTCTCTTCAAGTCAATCCATAGCATTTCTATTGGGTTGAGATCTGGGCTCTGACTTGGCCACTCCAAAATGTGGATTTTATTTTCTGGAACTATTCTGTTGTGGACTTGCTCCAGTGTTTTGGGTCATTGTCCTGTTGCATCACCCACTTTCTAGAGAGTTTCAGCTGATGTACAGACATTCTCAGATTATCCTGAAGAATTCTCTGATAAACTTGGGAATTCATCTTCCCCTCAATGATTGCAGGCTGGCCAGGCCCTGATGCAGCAAATCATGAGGTTTCTTCCACCATACTTTACGGTTGGGGGTGATGTTTTCATGAATATATGCTGTGCCCTTTCTACGCCAGATGTAGTGCTGGGGGTTTTTTCCAAATAGTTCAATCTTAGTTTCATCAGTCCAAAAAACATTTTGTCAATACCGCTGTGGAGTGTAAATGTGCTCTTTTGCAAACTTCAGGCGTGCAGCAATGTTCTTTTTAGTAAGCAGTGGCTTCCTTCATGGTGTCCTGCCGTAGATACCCTGCTTGTTCAATGTTTTACGTATTGTAGACTCATGAACAGAGATGTTAGCCAGTTCCAATGATGCCTTCAAATCTTTGGCTGTCATTCGGGGGTTGTTTCTTTACCTCATTAATGAGTCTTCGTTGTGCTCTTGGTGTCATTTTGACTGGGCGTCCACTTCTTGGTAGAGTAGCAACAGTCCCAAAGTGTCCATTTGTAGATTGTTTGCCTAACTGTAGACTAGTGAATTTCTAAAGTCTTTGAAATCACTTTGTAACCCTTGCCAGCTTTATGTAAATCAACAATTCTTGATCATAGATCCTCTGAAAGCTCTTTTTGGGCGAGGCATGGCTCACATAAATGTGTTCTTCTTTTGCAAAACAAACTCCAAAGTTTGAGGGGTTTTTATCAGTCAAAGTAGCTTTAGTCCAGATTCGCTGTATTTTCTTACTGAGTAATCTAAGCCTAAATATATGGTAAGTTTTATGTGTAGTTGTTGCATGTTCATCTGAAAACATCTTTACATTACATCTTGAACTGATTTAGGGTCATGGTACAGTTGTGTCAGCTGCCAGAAACCTAGTATCCTTGCTGCTTAACACTATGGCCTGAAATGGTTTAGCAAGGCGTCCAGAGACTGGACAGCCAGAGCCTAGAAATGTCACCAGCAAGAGAGGACAAGGTTTGTGCTTGCTTATTCGGTCATTTTTTTCATTTGCACTTTTCATGAATGAGATTCTCATTTGGTTTTCTGTCTTATTAACAAAGAAGACATTTAAATTCAAACTGTCAGGCCTGGACTATAAAGAGGACTCAGATGCAGAGTGTCCAATAAGGCAGACTTTAATATATTCCAACCTCGGCTGTGAGTGATAAAATAAACCTGCTATGGAATTTATACTATCAAGTCAAGACTAAACTTATCAGGGAAAAATCTAATTAACAAAAACCACTCCAAAAACCAAATGGAGGGACATGACTGCAGAAAAAAAAGGAATAAACCAACAGAAAAATCACTCCACAAGGAGGAAGACAATAGCTAAACACTATGAACACTACACTATAATGACCAACTAAAAACGCTCTCAAAAAACAGAGGCTCTACAATTACACCTAAGCATCAACAACTAGAACAAAAATTCACTCCAAAGAAGACTACAAAAACTGCTCTAAACTATTAAAATACAAACAAAAAATCACTCGCATGGAGGTAAAGAATACACACGGCAAGGCAAGATCTGTGATGACTGGCTGGGGTGCACGAATGGAACGAGACACTCTGGCACAAGACAAAGGGAGACGCAGACTATAAGACACATGCGGGCAAATGGGAAACAGGTGGACACAATCAGGAATCAGGGAAGACACTCCGACAAGTGACACATGAGGAAGGGCAAGTGACCTGAAACGAGAGGAGAGTTACTTTTCAAAATAAAACAGGAAGGACAGGACAAAAACCCCAACTTGACCTCACCGCGTGACACAAATGTTAGACAGGATGGACATAGTTTTAATAGCTTTAGAAAAAAAGTTTTAATTCTATTTTTATGCAGCTCTTGATCATTATCAATAAACTGTAATACATTTTTGCCCTACAGATCTTTTCCAGAATATTTCAAGTCCAAGTCTAGGTAAAAAGAGGCGTTTAACTTCCACCAAGCAGCTTATAAAGGCAACCAGTAAGACTACTGCCTTCAATTTTTATCTGCTGCCAAAAAACACATCCCACACACCTTTGCCAGACGAGGAGATTGAACTCCTCCAAACTGGCATGGGAAGACAAACAGTGTCTCTTCCTGAAGACAGGGACCACACAGATGTAGTCCAGTTGTTTGACTAAGTATTAAAGGTGGTCATTGGAAGACACATTAACCTAACTCACTGTCAGTTTTCTCTCTCTCTCTCTCTTTACTTTGTTGTGAACTAAGATTTCAAGGCTCCTGGCTGAAACCTTTCCAAAAATGTAAATTCTTTGTGGAGTATGGCTCTTGCATAAGGTAACAGGTTTGTAGGATCAAGATTGTTTTTGTGTGCTTTTTGGATTATCACATCCCATACTTCAGTGTTGTTAGTGAAATGTGTGAGCACTTATACCACACTGATTACTAGTTGTATTAGAGATGGCAGACTGATGGCAAAATGTCATTTTTCCATTACTAAAACAGATTCCTTTTGGGGTTTTTTTCTTTCTTTTCTTTCTTTTTTCTCTTTCTCTCTCAATGAAGGTGGAAGTGGTCGACGAAAGCTCACTGTAATTCCACCAGAAACAGAGGGGTATTCTGTCAAAGCTCTCAACGCCACTTTTTACATAGTGCCACTTCAAAGACACTAGACACATCTCCACTGCCTCCTGACTCACAGCACTTTTCAAAGATGCTAAAGAAGACGTGTTACCAGTGTAACAAAGTGATGCCTGAGGTTGTTAAAAGCACAAATAGTTAAAGTTTAAAGCCAAATCAAATTTAACCAATAATAAGCAAAAACACAGGTTTCAAGTGGCACATGTATATCAGTATAATCAGTAGTGAGGTGAGTGCATGAATGTGTAAAACATGAAATCAATAAAGTGATAAAATAAAGATAAATCAAAACCAAACCACAACTTATCAGGGCCCTGCTTTCTGGGAGGGGAGAGAGAGAACTCCCAATATATATATTACCATGTATGTTGTTTTTATTAACTTGCATAAATAAATAAAATATATTATGTTCATACATAATTTTTCTATGTAAAAATGCATCACATAGATTAGAATAGACTTTTAATATATGTATACGTACAAATTTTACTATGGGCTGTTGGGTCTGAGCTCTACCTCATGAGCTGGACACCAAATATGTTGGATTTCGGTTGTTTATCAATTTATTGGCTATCATAAATTAAGAAAATATTAATATTAAAAATATTAATATTAAATCATAACTTTAAAATTAATTAAAGTTCACGGGGCACCAGCCTAAACTAATAGGCAAAATAGCCGATATGGTTTTAGTCTCAATTTATTACTATTAATCTGGAACTCTGATTAACCATTAGCTTATTAACTATAACCAAATTATCATATCAACAGTAAGTTCAAGTTGAAGGATTGGAATTCTACCAAGTAGAGGTTGGCAATATTCATGCTTGTGCAACATTAAACACACCAGTAGTTATACTTACAGGCATTTATTTACAATGGAGCAGAGTAAAACACAATGTCTAATCTAGTATATACAGGTGTGTGTATGTGTGCGTGTAGGTGTATGTGTGTGTGTCTGTGGGGACACAGACAAAGGCAAGATGGCCGATTCAAAGTGGTCACTGTGACCACATGACCTGAACAAAGAAGACTACACAAGATGGCAGTAAACAAAGAAACTACTCAAAATGGCCGCTGAGACCACCTGGTGTGTGTGTGGGAGGGAAGGTGTGAGTTTCTTTGTTAGCCTAGCTCATGTAATCTAAGTTACCAGGTTAGAGGGGGGAGGTTAGCTTCATGCAGGTTCTAGGACTGAGACGTACTGCTATGTGTGTGAACATACGAGTACTCGATTAACTGTATGACTGACTACGACCTAAGCAAACATTACAACAACAAGACATCAATCAACAAGTACATTAACAAGTTAAGACTTCTGCTGCTTAGCTATGCTGTGCTGTGCTGTGCTGTGCTGGGAAAGGTTAGGCCCAGTCAGTTAACGTTACCCAATCCTTGGAACAAGCAATGAGGTCCTTTCCAGTGTTGTTGTAAAGTCCAGTGAGTTGGGAGGCTTCCTGGTGGAGTAAAGTCCTGTCTGGCTGTGTTGCTTTGCTGTTATCTCCTTTGTTCTCCTCACAGAGTTAGCTGTTCCATGCTAACTCTGCTACGACTCCTGTTGCTTGGAAAATCAGCTGGCCTTGTGTTGTAGCTGCTGATTCTGAAGAGGATTTGGTTCACTCACAGTTAATCCGAAGCAGGTCGCTGCTGTTGAGGAGAAGAGTGTTTGCAGGCTGCTGGTAGCAGGCCGGCGAGGGAGCTGGTTTCTCAGGTAGCAGAGCTGACCTGGGCTGGGGCCTTGTTGCCCTTTGAAGAACTAAGAGGAGAGAGGTGGAGCTGCTCTCCAGAGCAAGCCGAGGAGAGAAGAGCGGGAGAAGAGGTCCAGAGGACTGGTTTTGTTTGGTGACACCCTTGGGGGTCACATGTCACACACTGACCCACACTGGCTGGCCAGTGGGGTCTGTGGGGGGAAGGGTCGTCGCCAGGTGTGAGCCGTGAGGAACTGTGGAGTGAGAGTTCCTTTGTCCAGTTGAGCAAAGAAACATTTGGTCTCTTGAATGGTGAGACACAACAGGGCATTTAATGTACATTATATACTAATATCGTCATATATCGTATGTACTGTATATATGTGATAATATATCCCGTTATAGGTGACATATATGGCAACATCACTCTTGATATAGGGACATATCATATATTACATGTCTGTATGTGATGCACTATTAATATTGTAGAATAGAAAAGCAACTCATAATCGTGGACAGCCATCACTGCAGCTCTCCACTGATCTGGGCTTTATGTCAGAGCTTCCAGACGAAGCCTCTCCTCAGTGATAGTTTGTAAAGATGCAGCTAAAAGACTCTGAGACTGAGAGAAAACAGATTCTTTGGTGTAATGAAACCAGGACTGAGGATTTTGGTCAAGCTTAAAATTGGGTGTTCTTCTGGAAGTTTCTCCGTCTCCACACAGGATCTCTGGAGCTCAGAGTGACCATCAGGTGAGTTTTAATTTGCCTGTTCAGGCACACTTTGTTTTAGTTCCCTCCACTGTTATTGCTTCTTGTGTGTATGATCGATCTCTGTTCATTTTTTCTCTGCATGCCCTCATAAATGCACAATCAGCTGTTTTTGAAAATTAAATGCTATTAAATAGGATATGTCTCATCACTATTAAAAATGTTTTATTTCCCATGATGATCTGTCCCCAGTTAAATTGTGGAGGAGCATTTTTTTTATTTAATCAACACAATACTAACCATGTTTGAAAATCAGTTCATATTTCTGTCAATTATGATACACAGAAAGTTCCTATGTTATTTTAAAAGTTTTAATTAAAGTTTGGACCAGTTATCTGTCTGTTTCCAAACTGCATACACTGAATAATTGATCAATTTAGAGAAAAATCAACAAAATAAATAGATCATTAAGATATTCTTAGCTGCATCACATCAATGGTCAAATTATCAGTTATTGTGTGTGTGTGTTTGTGTGTGTGTGTTGTGACTCCCTCCCTCTCTCAGGCGAGATTTCCTGGTTACAACCAAATGTTTGGTTTTATAATAAGGTCAGACAACCTTTACAGTTTTATTTATATATTTATCAAAGAAAAAAATGATCAGCAACACAATGCCAAAGTGTTTTTCTGGTGGTTGACAGACTGTTAATGATCATCATGTTTCACAGGTGCTTCAGATTTTTTTTGGAGAAGCTGTATGTTTGACGGCGTGAACAGCCCTGGTGATGTTGCGCCGGCTGGTGGTGTTCAGTGGGACCGCAGTGGTCGGGGCTCGGGATACAGTGAGCAAAGCATGGTGTGCATCCAGGGCGCGGTCGCTGGTGTTCATGTCGTCCACCTGCTGACGCAGCTGAAGCCTCAGCTGCTGGTTCTGTCGGCTCAGGTCCTCTCTCTGTTTCTTCAGAGCATGTCGAAGCAGCAGAGCCGTGTTCACGCGCTGCCTCAACTGCTGCAGCTCTGGAAACTCAGATGACTCCTACAGAGAGAGACACAGAGCTCAGTTTGGCCTGTCTGTCTATCTGCCTGTCTGTCTGTCTATCTGTCTGTCTGTCTGTCCAACAGGAAGACCCCAGACCCAGCCTAGATCACAGCCTACCTTTGCAGGTTCCTCCTCCTCAGTCACAGATCTGTGATTCTCTGCTGCTGCTGATGATGATGATGTCAGGACCTTTTCATGCTTCCTCTCCAGCTTCCGACACATTTCAGCGACACGTAAAACCTTTTCCCCCTAAAGCAGCAGAGTGAGGTCAGAGTGAGAACAGATGGATCACACAGTTGTACTGTAGCTCTGTCAGCAGACAGACAGTGTGACAGATTTCACCTTGGCAATCACTGCCTGGAGTTTCCTGATGGCGTTGTTGCTCTGTATGGTGAGGTGCATGAGCTGCTTCCTGGCTGCTGAGCGACCCTGACTCAGCTGCTGGCGAAGCTCGTCAGTCTTTTTATTCACCTCGTTGCTGGAGGCCATCAGATCTTGTTCCTTTGACTCATTTTCTGTCTGACTGGAGTTCAGCTTCTCCCTCAGCTGAATAACTGATTCCTGGCAGAGCAAAGACACAAAGCGACAATAACACATCATATTTCATCATCCAGATGATCAGAAGAGTCCACAAGGATCATCTCCACCACTTTTCACTGTCACTGCAGCCAATCATCACACAGAAACCAGGAGACGAGTTCTTACAACTATCTGTGTGATTTTGTGCGACGTTGTACTTTGTGTTTGTATGTGTGTGAAGTACACAACTTTGCTCACTTTGTATCACTTTTAATCAATCCTCAGAATTTTTTTTGGAAAGTTTTGGAGGTAAAGACATAATAGGGCGCTGCAGGGATGGTGTCTTTCGGATTATTATAGAAAAGAAATGAAAGTTTCTGATCCTGACAGGTTTTGTTCAGCAGGATCATCTTCACTAATGAACACTACTTTATGATGTTCAAAATACAATCAGTAAAAAGATAATGTTAGGCTATAAACCAATTACACCAAAGACACATGACTTTAACATCACCAACACTAAACTTCAACGTGTAGTTTGATTTAGCTCTGACCTCCTCTACAAAAGCCTTTCCTGTAAAGGTGGACTGGTGAGTAAATCTGAACAACCTCTGTAGTCTCATTTAGACATTTGTTAGCAACTGAGATGTAAAAGCTTCATGAAATGAGGAGTGGGGTAATTACTGACTGATTTTATGTTGGAGAATGAAACGTTAATATGTCTTGAGCTTCTGTTAACCACAAACAACCTTATTCCTGCAGAACTACAGTATATATCTATATATGAAACACAAATGTGGCCGTGAATCGTATGCTTTATACATATATACCGTATATATGATATACCAGTCAACAGGTATAATAGATATATGTTCCCTCTCTGCCCTGACCTGCAGCTCTTTAACCTCCTTCATGTTTTCAGCTGTTATGTGAAAGTAAAGCTGCTCTCTGGTGACCAGGTTTTCCACCTCTTCTTTTTTTCTGCAGCAGAACAGCAGAGCCTCCTGGATCTGAAGACTCTCCTCCTTCAGCGTCTCCTTGCCATCCTGGACCAAAACAGTGAGAGGAAGAGACAGGAGACAAACCTCAGAGACTCAGTTGGGACACCTGTCATATACCTGACTCAGTAAGGTTGAGAGAACTGGTTGTGTGTGATACCCTCTGCTTTAGAGCCTTCTCATACGCTCCAATACAGTTACTGTGCAGACTGTGGATTTCAACCATCACTTCTTTGTGTTGCTGCTCCACAGTGAGCACTGCGTCTTCCAGATCAGCTCGCTGCTGCTGAGAGTGTGCTGACATCTGCTTCCTGAAACACACACCATTCACACATAGATTATGAGCATAATGAAGCAGTAGATAATCCATAATGGTTTTGGTGACACCTCCACTTGCACACAACAAATATCAACATCTAAACCTCTCTTTGTAGTCATTTTGTCTCTTTGTAGTCATTTTGTCTCTTTGTAGTCATTTTGTGTCTCTTTATAGTAAGTTAGTCTCTTTTTAGTCATTTTGTGTCTCTTTGCAGTTATTTTATCTCTTTGTAGTCATTGCGTCTCTTGGTAGTCATTTTGTGTGCCTTTGTAGTTATTTTATCTCTTTGTAGTCATTGTGTCTCTTTGTAGTCATTCTGTGTCTCTTTGTAGTCATTTTTTGTCTCTTTGTAGTTATTCAGTCTCTTTGTAGTCATTCTGTGTCTCTTTGTAGTCATTTTGTGTCTCTTTGTAGTCATTCTGTGTCTCTTTGTAGTCATTTTGTGTCTCTTTGTAGTTATTTTATCTCTTTGTAGTCATTGTGTCTCTTTGTAGTCATTTTGTGTCTCTTTGTAGTTATTCAGTCTCTTTGTAGTCATTTTGTGTCTCTTTGTAGTCATTGTGTCTCTTTGTAGTCATTCTGTGTCTCTTTGTAGTCATTTTGTGTCTCTTTGTATTGATTGTGTCTCTTTGTAGTCGCTGTGTCTCTTTGTAGTCATTCTGTCTCTTTGTAGTCAATCTGTGTCTCTTTGTAGTCATTTAGTCTCTCGGTTGTCATTCTGTCTCTTTGTAGTCATTTTGTGTCTTTTTGTAGTCATTTTATCTCTTTGTAGTCATTTTGTCTCTTTGTAGTGATTCGTTCTCGCTTTGTAGTCATTTTGTGTCTCTTTGTATTGATTGTGTCTCTTTGTAGTCGCTGTGTCTCTTTGTAGTCATTCTGTGTCTCTTTGTAGTCATTTAGTCGCTTTGTAGTCACTGTGTCTCCTTGTAGTCATTCTGTCTCTTTGTAGTCAATCTGTGTCTCTTTGTAGTCATTTAGTCTCTCGGTTGTCATTTTGTCTTTTTGCAGTCATTGTGTGAAATGTGTGGTCAGTAACACTGTGGTCAGTAGCAAAACAGTCAGCTCACTCATTAAACACACAGTCTTTGCCGTGATGCAGCTCCACTATAAATCACTGAAGGAAAACCTAAATGATGAGTATTTTGTTTTGTGTTTAGGGGAGCTCCTCAGACTGACCCCTCAGAGTTAAACCTGGAGCTCAGCTGCTGCATGCCATTCTCCCAGTGGTGCTGCACAAACATCATCCATTTTTCATGCAGAGCCCACAGATGCTCCAAACGTTGCAGGTGAGCCCGGCGCCCATGAGCCGACTGACGCTCCTTCTCCTGCAAGTCACACACCAGGTCCTGCACAACAAACAAGGAAACAGGAAGTGGTGTACTAAGAGCAAAGACGTTAATGTCAGTGTGAAGGACAGGTTGAATCGCGCAGCAGCGGCCCACCTTGATGACGCTGTCCAAGCCCTCCAGCTGCCGCTCAAAAGTCTGACTGAAGATAGAGATTTCTTGACGAAGCTCAGGGTCTCGAGTCTGACGGAGAATTGCCCTCCAGCCTTCATTCAGCTTCCGCAGGTTCTCTGCAGTGTTCTTCTCCTCCTTCTCCAACTTGTCCTGATCCACACAGAGAACAATGATGTGTTCAGTAGATAATGATGGAAGAGCTGATCGCCACAAAGTTTTCAATCATATATTACACACTTTGTTTGGCTGCTTTATTGATTTGCCGACATGTTAAGTAGACACCACTTATTTCTAACAAGAAGTAGCTGAAGTTTTAGTAGAAAACTCCCACGGGACATTTTGGAGAGAATTGATAGTTGAACCATTCATGAAATTTATAGAAGAAAATACATTTCTCAGAGTCACACTGGCCTCCCATCAAATTCAAAATCCAGGTGAAGATTCTGCTGATGACATTCAGAGTCTTGCATGGCCAGCTACTTGTCTGTATCAAAGAGCCACTGCAGTCATCTGATTCCAGGATTTTAAGCCCCTCTGATCAGGGTTTGCTGGGTGTTCCTCGCTCCAGGATCAAGACTAAAGGAGGATCCTGAAGCTCCTGAATATTGGAACTCTCTCCCATTGGAATCAGGAGTATTTGTGTAGACTTGTTTGTCTCATTTGTTCTGTTTATTTATTTTTGTGTGTTTGTTCTGTTTTATTGTGAAGCTGATAAAAATTAAATTAAATTAAATGTACTGATGCTACCTTCCCTGGTGTTGATCAGAGATTATCCTTAGAATCAACTAATTTTCATTCTGTGGAGATGTTTGTTGTTCCCGTTGTTTACCATGTATCCATTTTGGTCCTGTTTTAATCACTGTGTGATATTTGCATTGTGGGAGAGGAGAGAGGGGTTGGGGCACTTTGATCCATCACCAATGATTGCCCTGACTGTCACCTCCTTAACATCTGGTATCAAACAACTAAAGCCAATGACACAACCACATGTCAGTCCAATTCAGAGCTGAATAAAGCTAGCAGACGTTCATCTGGATAAACAGCTGATCACCAAAAGTATCAAATATAAAGCTTCTTATCAGCAGATTTTCTGGCTCTGAACTTATTTCAGAGTTATTGTTCAAATCCATAATACTGAAGCAGAAACTGTAGAAAAGACACAAAGACACAAGTGTCACTGTCTGAGCTGCAGAGAAACTGATAAACACATCCTCAAATGTTTCCAGTTTTTACAGTGTATACATGTGTATTACTTGCAAAGTTTTTTTTGTTTTGTTTTTAAAATGATACGCTGACAACACGTAGCAGGAAGTCCACATGGCTTATAGTTTTTTGCAATATATTTGTATATATTAGGATATTTTTTGTCGATTGATTTTTTTTCAATTCTACGTCGTTTCGTCTGACGATGGAGAAAATAATGCACACGAAGGAAGAACTCCTGGCTTTAAAGT
The DNA here is from genome assembly GCF_021018895.1 of Seriola aureovittata. Lineage (NCBI taxonomy): Eukaryota > Metazoa > Chordata > Actinopteri > Carangiformes > Carangidae > Seriola > Seriola aureovittata. The sequence continues at coordinate 756,622 of NC_079365.1, forward strand.
TTACCAGATGTGGAGTTAAACATCCCATACTGGCTGAGCTGAAGAAGCCGTACCGTGGATGCAGAGCCGGGGCTAAGCTAAAGGCTAGGAAATGGAGATGTAAGCCTTTTCTACCATCGATCCTCATGGGAAATGTCAACTCCCTGGCTAACAAGTATGATGAACTGGAGGCACTTGTGAAGAGCCAGCGAGCACATTGTGAGTGTAGTCTCATGTGTTTCATGGAGACCTGGTTAAAGACAACACCCCTGACCGTTGTGTGGATTTACCCAGCTTTCACTGCAGTATGAGTGGACCGGGACGCCGGAGCACCCTGATGCATTCAATGCAATATCAGGGGTTTTTAACCATGTCACTCTCACCTCTCACCTGACTGGGTTCACTCAGTATGTTGACTGTCCCACAAGGGAAGGAGTCACAGGAAAATGATAACAGCAAGGACCGTGACCTTGATAGAATGGTTGAATGTACCACAGACAACATTAACTTCTGTATGGACACTGTAATACCAGCAAGGACTGTACACTGCTTTCCAAACAACAAACCCTGGATCACAAGTAACATCAAGACCCTCCTCAACCAGAAAAAGGAGGCCTTCAGGGATGGAGACAGGGAGAAGCTCAGGTTTGTGCAACATGAGCTGAAGAGAAGATTAAAGCAGGAGGATGACTACAAAAAGAAAGTAGAGAGGAAGCTGCAGCACAACAACACCAGAGAGGTGTGGAAGGGGATGAGGACCATCACTGGCTATAAAGAGAAGAACAGCCAGGCAACATCAGGTGATGTGGACAAGACGAATGAGTTCAACCTGTTCTACAACAGGTTTGACACAGCCTCACCTGTTATCTCTCCCCTGGAGCTTCTCCTATGGCATCTCTTCCACAACCTGACACTGCAGCTGCAACACCCTGGGATCAAGTCTCCCGTCCTTTACAGCGGAGGAGGTGAGGGTGGAGCTCAAGAGGCTACATCATGGAAAGGCAGCAGGCCTGGATGGTGTGAGTCCGAGGCTGTTAAAGTACTGTGCAGTCCAGCTGGCTGAGTCTCTCCAGAGGATCTTCAACTTAAGTCTAAAACAGGGAGGGTCCTGTTGAAAACATCATGTTGCGTTCCAGGCATAATTAGGGCGCCCAGCTGAGATAAATGACTACAGACCAGTGGCCCTCACATCACACATCATGAAGACCCTGGAGTGGCTGCTTCTCCACCTTCTGAGGCCACAGGTTCAACATGCACTAGACCCCCTACAGTTCGCCTACAAAGAACATATTGGAGTGGATGATGCCATCCTTTACATGCGCCACCGGATGAGCTTTACTTGGATGAGCCAGGTGGTTACATGAGGATTATGTTCTTTGATTTCTCAAGTGCATTTAACACCATCCAACCCCCCATCCTTAAAGACAAGCTGGAAGGGATGGGGGTGGATCCCTGCTTTACGTCCTGGATTGTGGATTACCCGAAAAGACGATCACAGTACGTCAGGCTGTGAACTGTGTCTCAGGGACAGTGATGAGCAGCACTGGGTCTCCACAAGGGACTGTTTTGGCTCCATTCCTGTTCACCCTGTATACGGCAGACTTAAAATACAACTCTGAGTCCTGCCACATCCAGAAATACTCGGATGACAGTGAAGGGATATGTTATCTTTGTGACTGTATGCATTGTATGATTAAAAAGGCAAATCAGCCTTGAACTGATGATTATGATTGTTTATGAACATTGTGACACTGATTGCCGTTTGAGATTGCAGAATGATGTACAGGGACAGACAAGAAAGTACGACATGTTTAGATAACAGGTTCAGGTCAGAGTGGTGTGAGGAGAGAAGAGGCGGAGTGACCCGGTTACACAGAGAATGTGTGTATAAGAATGAATGTCTGAAACAAGGAAGTACTGCATGCTGCTTAGACGAGACGAGAGCAGGGTGGTCCAGAGCTCTGTAAGCAATCTCAAACTTATCTGCTTGACTATACTTTTAATAAATTAGACGTGTTGAACTTTATCTGTTGTCCTGCATACTTCATCAAACGAATGCGCGAGTCCTGTTTGGTTATATATAAAAGGGTAAAATGAATCTGGACTCAACAACAGCTATTGTGGCATGTATCAGGAACGGGCAGGAAGAGGAGTACAGGGATCTGATGATGGCATCAGTGAATGGAGCGACAAGAACTGCCTCCTTCTAAACACCTTCAAGACCAAGGACATGGTCATGGACTTTAGGAAGTTTAGCCCCACCCTTCAGCCAGTCAACATTTGAGGGAAGGACATTGAGGTGGTGCACACTTATAAACACCTAGGTGTGCACCTGGACAGTGAACTGGACTGGTCCCTGAACACGGATGCCATCTACCAGTAGGGGGCAGAGCTGGCTCTTTTTCCTCAGGAGGCTCAGGTCCTTTGACGTCTGCAGTGAAATGCTGCACATGTTTTGTCAGTCAGTGGTGGCCAGTGGACTCTTTTATGCTGCAGTCTGCTTGGGCAGAAGCATGTCCAACATAAACACCAGGAGACTGGACAAGCTGGTCAAAAAAGCTGGGTCTGTGCTTGGCAGGAGTCTGGACTCACTCAGTTGTGGAGAGATGCATGCAATGTAAGATGGAGGCCATCTTGGACAATACCAGCCATTCTCTCCACAACATTCTGGCAGGACAGAGAAGCAGCTACAGCTGCAGCAAACGTCTCATCTATCTGCGCTGCAGAACAGAGAGGTTCAGGAGATCCTTTGTTCCCACTGCCATCAGGCTATACAACACCTCAGCCAAAGGAAGTGGACTAATCTAATTATTATTGTTTATTTATTATGAACTGTTTTTGTTATTATTATCAACAATGAGCTAATGGACACATGAATTTCCCCTAGGGGATAAAAAAGTATCTATCTATCTATCTATCTATCTATCTATCTATCTATCTATCTATCTATCTATCTATCTATCTATTTAATATTTTGATGATCATTTCCACCGTTGCATTTAAAAATAAATACAAATTTCTACATTTGAATTCAAATAACAAACAATATATAACATTCCATTATATTCACATAGGAATTTATAACAGGAACAAATTCTCCATGAAAAGTTCAAATGTAGTTTTTGTGCTTAAGAAATAAGTCAGATGTAAAATACATGATGACACCTTCTCTCTCCATCTTTAACCACCGCAGCTCTCTTCATTATAGCAGATTAGTAGAGATTAATAGAGATCAATGAGAGTTACCTTCAGAAACTGAGCGAGTGTTTCTTCTCTTTTCTTGGCCATCTCCTCCTCAGCCTGAGCTCTCTGCTGCAGGAACTCCAGCCTCTCCGTCCTCCCACCACCCTTACCTCCTCCACCTTTCTTGGCTTTTTTCGGCATTGTTGCCTCCTCCTGCTCGTCACTCTGACACTGCTTTCTTTAATATCTGACCATCAAAATTAGAACATCACTGTTAGAATCAAAGCTTTTAAGACAGACAATTTCAGCTGATAGGCGTCACGTGTAGCAGGTGGACCAGGAGTTTTTTAAATGGGCTCACAGGGTGGGTGTGGAGGGGCTGACAGGCCTCAGGGTACATTAGTGACACAAGTTTCCTTCAGCAGGTTGCACTAAATAATGACGTGCTGTAATACAGTGGCCTCAGAAAGTCCTCAGACCCCATCACTTGCTGCACTTTACTGTTTAAAATGTTCTTTAAATTGATTAAATCGAGTGATTTGGTCATGAAATTCACAAACCATATGATATGTGTTTATAGAGGTGCTCAGACTCAGGAGCTTCCTGTTTCCTCTGATTATCCTGCAGATGTCTCTAGTCCACCTGTGGTAAATCCAACTGATTGGACACACACGCCTGTGTACAGAAGCTCACACAACTTACAGTGCTCACCTTTTTTTTTTCAAAAATGTCTGAAAACATTTTTGCTCTGTTGTTTTACATGAAGAATTAAGGTCAGTTTAATCCATGTGAAGTTAAAGTGTGTGAAGACGTCTTGAAGTCAATATTCACGTCCTCACTACCTCTGTGTCTGCAGCCCAGTATCGAGGAAATAAACCAGAGCTGAAACCATTGGGTGATTCATTGGTAAGTTTATAAATAGAAAATGAATTGGAAAACCATTGTTTCAATCATTTTTCATGCAAGAACCCCAAAATATCTCTGGTTCAAGCTGCTTCTTTGTGAGATCATTCCTGAAAGTGAAAATCTTTGGACTGTTGGTCGATAGAACCAGGCTTCTGAAGGTGTCAGCTACACGTTATAGACAGAATCATTCATTAATGAACTGAGGAGTCCATAATCGTTAGCTCCATCCCTGTTCTTCACAGTCATTGGATGGTTTAACATGCACAACTATTGAATGTTGCACCAGCTCTCAACAGCTCTCTATTTCCTTATGACAACATCATTTCCATCCCTCCAGAGGTAACACAGCTCCATCAGCTACTGTCCTGGAAATGATCAGAGGTGATGTTTTACACAGATCAGAGAGACGTCTCGCTTTACTGCTGCTGTTGTTACATTAGTTTCACAGAGACAGACTTTGACTGTATCTTAGATATAACAAATAGTCAGACTTAAGACACATGCCGAATTCATCCATTGTAGTTTTTTCCGCAGCGAACGTAAACGTGCATTGAATTACGCGTTAGACGGGGATTTGACGGCAGCCCACCGGAGTAGTATTTAACGGTATTTAACGGCACCGTGCATGAAGTCTTTAAACTCACCTTTGAAAACTGAGAGAAAAACACCTATAAACCTGTCGCACTTTTTGCAGTCTGTAGCAGCAGGCAGTGTGTTTGTCTCTGGTCTCCATAGCAACGCCTCTATTCGTCAAGTATGTCACGTGACCCCTATTGTTATTTATTCATGTTTTTTCGTTTTCTTTTATTCTAGAAAAAGATACATTTAAGAAGACATACTGTGTGAGGGTCCTATTCAAGTAACATAAAGAAGTCCAACAATCGCTTCTGTCCGTCATACATTTAAAGTGATTTTGTGAATAGATTAAGTTCATTTTTCCAACCAGTGATATGGGGCTTAACCTTTAAATATTTGCATCTGTGAATAAAATGCCTACCTAACATAACAAAATTATTTATCAGAAAATCTAAATTCTCCTTAATAAGTGCTCCAGCTTTAACCCAGATCAAATTTAGTAAGTGTAGAAAAATGTCTTTGGATTATAGCTAGCTCTGAAACAAAGCCAAAACTCATGGACAGGTCCACACTGAAAGGAAAATATACTCTACAGTCTCAGTATCTCTGTCACAAAATCCACAGGGATTGTTCCAATTAAATGTTATATGCAAGAAGTGATTGGATGGATAGATGTCATTCAAAATTTGAAATGTTATTTCTTTGGCTTTAGGCAGGACTAGGATAAATAATGTTTCCTTATTTTCTTTGCCTCTTCATCACTGTATTCTTGAAGAAAACAAAGATCAATGTGGAAACCATGAGGCCAAAAGCCAAAACAGCAGTTTCCCTCTTTAACCTATGGATGTATAGTCATATATAGAGAGACTGACAAATATCAATATCAATATGTACACGGACAGAGAAGAGGAATGAATGAATAACATTTATATATTACATCACATTGACTGAAGTAGAATGTCAGTGAAAGGTGAGGTATAGTAAAAGTACTACTACAGTGTAGTATTTATATATGATATCACTGGATTATTACTCATGCATTAATGTAAAAATAACATTTAACTGTCGCAGGTGGGTCAGGTGGATGTAACTGTAACTATTATTTTCATTATTGATTAATCTGCTACTCATTTTCTTGACCTTCTGGAGCCTTGTCAGTTTAAACACACACACACACATATATATATATATATATATATATATATATATATATATATATATATATATATATATATATATATATATATATATATATACACATATATACACACACACACACATACACACATGAGTTACCCTGTTTGATACCCCTGAGCATCAGTGAATGCTCCCCTGCTCTGCCCCTGTGGTACCAGGCTCCTTCCCTTGCCCAGTTACTTTCCTTCCTGTTAGACTGGCCCCTGGATCCCTCTTCCGGAATCTCTCCTCCCACCTGACTCAGTTGTTTTGTTCTGCTTTAGGGTCATCTGAAATCCTAGAACCACCGACTCAGGAACAAGGGACATGTCGACCGGAACCCCCGACGCTGGAACAGCTGATATGTCAGCCAGGGAGGTCAACGACTAAATAGACACAAGGGAGGGCAAGGGTGATTGAACACAGGTGAAACACATTAGGGCGGTGCAGACAATCAACAAGGAGGGAAACAGGACAAAGACAGGAAGTAAAAACATCAAGAGACACAGGGAAAGTAACTACAAAATAAAGCAGGAAATGACCAAACACAAAGTGCAAACAACACAAAAGTTCGAACATAAAATGTCCGTCATGGCGACCCATGACAACAACGACATCTCCAGTCCGGGTCAGCAGTTCTCCTCCCCCACTGAGCACAGCCTGGGTCAAGTCCTGCTTCCCCTTCCTGAGTCACCGAACAGTTTGCCAGAACTTCCTTAAGGCCAACTGAAAGTCCTCCTCCATAGCGTGGCCGAACTCCTCCCACACCTGAGTTTTTGCTTCTGCAACTTCCAAAGCCGCCCTTTTGGACATCTGGTACCCGTCTGCTGCTTCTGGAGACCCCTTGGCCAGCCAGGCCCTAAAGACCTCCTTCCTCACTTTGACTGCTTTCCTTACTGCTGGCGCCCACCAGCGGATCCTTAGGTTGCCACCTCGACAAGCACTGATGACCTTGAGGGCACAGCTCCTAACTGCCGCCTCTTCAATGGAGGCTTTGAACAGGGCCCACTCTGACTATATGTCCCCAACCTCCCCCGGGATGCACAAGAAACTCTCCCGGAGATGTACGTTGAAGATCTCACTGACAGAGGCCTCCACCTATGTTCCCAGTGCACCCTCACTACACGCTTGGGTTTACCAGGTCTGTCTGACTGCCTTCTCCGCCATCTGATCCAACTCACCACCAGGTGGTGATCAGTTGACAGCTTTGCCCCTTTCTTCACCTGACTGTCCAAAACATATGACCGCAGGTCTGATGATACACATTACTGTTCAAAGACGCTTTGTACGTACACAATTACAGGAACACTGTTTCATCCATTTGCTAGTTCAGGCAAATAAGATATGACAGAGTTATCAGATTATGGTCCTGTGAATCACAGCTGAGCTGAAAACAGGAGTTCAGCTGTTAAAAGCTCCTGGTTCAGTCAGTGGCAAAGATGATTCACTAGAGTCAGTCCAAAATTTGTTGACAGAGCTTTGTTTGCTCATGCACTGAAGACTGAATACCTCCACTCTGAATCTCTTTCATCTGAGTATCAAACAGTAACCCCCTGTAGAGCTGAATTTAGATTTAATTAACACTTACTCCATTGTTGACCCAGAGTCACAAGAAAAGATGAATGAAAACTTTGATAGAAACATTTTAAAACTACTTTTGCCGTGTAGGCAGTTTTTCTTCTGTTGCTCCATATGTTCAGTATATTCAAGGCAAACCTCAGTTTTCTAATAATCTGTTAAATACTTTTAGAAGAGCTGTAGGAGAAGTTGGGAGGCAAATACATTCCCCATACTGCTGTGAAGTTTCTGTCAGTTGAACAAAGTCCTTTGTCGATGCCTGCCTTGCAAATAAAACTTTTCACTCACGCTGGCATTAAACTTATGTAGGCTTGATGTGGTTTCTGATTCAGTGACCCTTGTCACATTAATAATTAAGTTCAATAATAAAACACTTATTAATAACAGTGATGTCTGAGCTGTAGTGTACCCTGGACAAAGTCTGCTAAATCCCTCTCACACTGGAAATGAGGGTGAAGGTGAGTGCTGCCCCCTCACACATATCTTATCTCCCAGTTTACTTTTGTCAGTTATTCTTATTCTTATGTTTGTTCTAAGTGAAGTCATTTCCTCTTTTTTGGTTGACTCTAGTGATTGGTTTGTCAGTCTATATTATATCTTTGAAGAGTCGCACTGCAGGCAGAAGCAGAGTTGAGTTCCTATCATGAACCATAAACACCGTTGTTCTTTGTAGTGTAGAGTCAGTAGCAGTCTAATTATCATGTCTTCAGTCTCATCTGCACCTTTGATGCTTTCTTATCTCACCACTGGTCTGACAAACTGACAAGTGATAAAAACCTATCATAATATTCAGACTGCACATTCATTGTTTTCAACATTGAACCTCTGTACTCACAGTAATGTGTATGCAAAGCTGGGACTCATTAGTATCACACTGTAGGTCTTATACATTTATTCATAGTTAATTTCATACTGTATTTGTACAAAGTTCCTGCAGCTTTTTGTGTTGATATGAAACACTGCACTTGAGAGGGTTATTGTGTTAGACATTAACAGAAATACTATACTCAAAGCAAGGTATAAATCAAGTTTTGATATCAGAACAAAAACTAACATATCATACTGTTAGTGGTGCTGGAAAAAAGTGACACCAAGCTTTACGGTTAAACTGTGGTAACATGAGGGTTTGTGGAACAAAGCGTCGAGAAACTAGCAGGTTCAAATAAATAGACTGAAACAATGAGCCAGCACTCAGTGATTAGTACCAAGGTACTTGAATGCTTGTGTTTGCAATCTGCAAAATGTCATTTATTTCACAAGAAAATATGTTGTATCTATAATGATGATGACTCACATAGGTGAATGATTGTAAACACAGTGGATATAAGAGAACTTGTTCAGTCAGTTTAATGGCTGATATTTGAATCAGTTGTAATACACATTGTCTCCATTTGTGGCTCAGGGCCACACGCAGCACTTGCAGCTGTCGTCAAAGACAGATCCGCTCCCACACGGCCTCAAGTGGGAGACGCCGCCAACGCACATGTAGAAGCTGGCCTTGTCGTCTGGGTTGGCATACAGACCGTCAGGTTTGCCATTGCAGAAACCGGATCCTGGGGCGTGGGTGGTGGTAGTGGTGGTGGTGGTTGGGGAAGTGGTGCTAGCACCAGGTCTGGGAGTGGTGGTAGGGGGCAGTGGGGGCAGCTCTGGATAAGGGAGGGAGAAGAAATGTTTGTTACTGAATGGATTTGAAAGAATAAATGTCCATTAATGTTTGTCTATAACTTGACACTGAATAATCCAGGCAGCACTGCACATTATTATTCCAGTATATTTCAAGATGTGGGATATTGTCAAGGCTCACAGTCAGGCAGATAGAATCCCCGATGCCGTTATCTGCAGAATACTACTTTTTGGTACTGCATTTTTGTCCTCCGCCATGGAGGTTTGTTTGAACTCAACTGATTTGCACCGAATTTGATAGAGGGATGGCTCATGGACCAGAGAAGAACTCATAAAATTTTGTTGCAGATCTGGTCAAAGGGGCGGATGCAGGAATTTTTCACTTGACTTCACGAAATATTGTGAGACAGGATATTTTTTGACACTTAAATCAATTTCTCAAGGAATATTGTTTGGCTCTTGATGTAAAAAATCTGAAGTATTTGTGGTGTTAAGATCTATGACTTTGTACACTTTGGTGATAATAATCTGGATCTGGGAGAAGTGTAGGATTGCTTTGGCGCGGGTATGTGGTCTACTACCATATAGAAACCTTGAGGGAAATTTGCTTCTGATAGGATAAAAAAGTGATAACTGTTAACTCTGAAGAATCATGCTATAAACTTACCAATATTAAGAAGTTTATGAAGATGAGCCAGCAGAGGGTGGCTGCCCTGTCCGCAGAATCGTCCAGCAAAATCATCCAAATCAAGGGCCCACACAAAGGCACCACCAAACCTATGCTCCTGCAGGTAGCGTACCTATTGGAGCAGAAATAAAAAGACTGGTGTAACTATCTTGGACACACTGTGAATGTGATGTAAAAATATAGAGATGATGTTCCACCTACCTTGATCTCATAGCTCTCCATGTTGTCGAATCCCACCCACTCATTGTTCTTGGTGGCATAGGGAACTTTCTGATCCTCAATCCACTGAATGGTGGTGCCCTTCACAAAACCACAAATCTAGGCCAAAGACAACATGATAAGCCATTAAATCCATGTGCATGATGTCATAATGAGTTTACTTGAGCCTCATCTAAACCTTACCTCATAATAGGACCAGAATCCAGCTTCACGTGTGAATGGACCAGCCGATGCAGCACCGCTAGCTGGGGCTCCAATGCTACTGTTTGATGATGTCAGACGGAAGGTGCGACCATAAGCAGCGAATCCCATCCTCAGCTTCTCCACAGGGGCGCCATTGTCTCTCCAGTACTTCATGGCATAGTCCTGCAAAGGTTGATGGAAGAGGTGAAGTGAAGCTAAAGTAAAAAGTAGAGTCCAACTGATACTGTCTTTTTAAAACTGTCGACTGATATGTCGGGCTCTATTAAAAAGGTCCCATCCAGTTCATCTCTCTTTAGTCCACAATGTCTACTTACTGTGTTGAAGTAGATTAGGTCACCGAAGTCCTCAGAGCCACGGAAAAGAGGGCTGTTGTGTCCAGTGAACTGCTCCCAAGTTCCATGGAAGTCATAGGTCATCACATTGATGAAGTCCAGTTCCCTGGAAACAAACAGGTACAACAGAAATACTAATTTCAAAAACCTCTCCTTAAATCCCAGTTTTGTTCTTTCAGAGGCATTCAAGGAAACACACTCACTTGGCAATCTCAGCAATCTCATATCCACCATCGATGGTTCCCTTCCCAGCTGCAACTGCAGCAGTCAGCATGAGCTGAGGATTGCCAGTGGCCTTGGCCTCAGCTGCATAGGCAGCAACCAGTTCCTGCAAACACACATCGAAGAAATAAGAAAAAAGTACAGCATAATCTAAACTGCGTAACAGAAACTGTGAGTTGCAGGCTGAAACTAAAGAGAGATCTGTCCCCACCCTGCAGAGCAAAGTGAACCTCTGTTTGTCCTCTGGGGGACTTCCACGAGCACCAGGGTACTCCCAGTCCAGATCCAGACCATCAAATCCATGAGTCCTCAGGAATTTGATAGAAGACTGGATGAATGTCTGACGGTTGGCTGGAGTAGACACCATGATGGAGAACCTGCATGGAACAATGAGCTCTGTGAAACCTTTATGTAAAGCAAACATCCTTAATTAGGTTTCAGCAGCTGTTAACTTTTGGGAAATAACTGATTGTAGTTTTAAAGGCATGGATGATTAATATTGATTGGAAATTAGTTATGTTATTAATACATTTTCATTTTTACGTGTTATCTTGATATCTCCTAAACCATATTATCTGGTTAACTATGCAGTAAATCACCTAGATGTAATTAGAAGTGGCTAGGTGCTAGCTTGGTTTAGCTAGCTATCAAAAAGAAAACTGTTATATCTAGCTTGCATTTGTCACAATAAAAATTTCGTTGGACCTTCAGGATGTTTCAACAATGTAACTACACAGAGAGCAAAATTATTCTGGCAAATATTTGGTTTACATATTGAGTTTCTCGTGGCTCAGTCTACGCCTGGTTTTGACTGTCTGGCCCACATACAGCATGATTGTCAGATGCTACTTGCACATCTGGACTAGTTCTGGCACACACAGAAAATCTTGGCTGTCAACACAAACCCAGATGTGTAAGTTTAGGGGCCAGAGTCGATTTGAGGTTTCATTTTGCTATCTGGGTTATAGGACATTGCTAACATAACTCCTAGCACTATGTACCTGAATACAAACAACTGATATTTTGTGTTTATGGTGTAAAATGTTACTCACTGTCTTGAACCAAAGTTCCAGCCACCAACAGCCAGCAGAGTCTTCAGATGAGGATTCCTGGAAGCAGCAGAGAGGATCGATTAAATTTCCATCTGACTTTATTCAAGCATGTAATTGCTTGAAACAGGCTCAAGTGAAAGAGGTGCATTTGCATTTTACAGTTGGAAACATCTTCAAGCTTGAATCAGCAACATCACCCTGCTGAAAGCTTCTTCTGAAGGCACTGAACTTCTCTTAGTTCATGGATTCTGTAGCTTAGCGTGACCTCTACAAGGGTACCTCATCTTTTGCCACTTACTTGGTCTTCAGAGCGTTGAAGGACTTGTAGAGGACGTCATCATTCCACTCGTAGGTAACCAGCTCGTTGTTATGGTTGATGATGGAGAAGGCATAGATCAGAGTGGTGCAGAGGAAGGGGTCCACATCTTTTGGCATATATTTGCCCTCACCAGGTCTGTACTGGGACCAGTTGGTGAAGTAGCACACCATCTGGGTGGCAGATCCTGTGTTGGAGTGAAGGATCGTTAAAGAGGCATTGATTACAGTAATGATATAAGAGTGAAACATCAAATCAAATGGTGAGTATTAGGACTTACCCAGCTGGCAAATCACCAGACATAAGCCTAAAGAACATACATAAGAAGAAAAAAAGGTTAATGAAGAATAATTTGCGTGTGTGTATACATACATACATACATACATACATCATTATGAACTACCTGCAAGAATAGTGAGCCTGGTCATCTTCAATTCACTTCTCACACCTTCACTGGATTACTACAAGTAACAACAAAAAACAGACCAAGGTCTATGAGTGAAGCAACACAACAAAGCCACCATTCTCAAGATAATCACAATCAAAATGATAACTTTCTTTCCCTTGTGAACGTACCTTGAGATCAGTTGAGAGACCCAAACTACAGCAGCAACTTTTGTTCTTTTATACAGCTGATTGTGCCTGAAGGAAGGAGGAGGTGCAGCAGCCTTGTCCAATCAGAGTTCAATAACTGTAATGATTATTAGAAAATGATTTGATAAGATCTTGCAAACTAAGTGCTGTTCACAACATGCACTCGACACATGACCTGGTTGTAATTTAGGTCAGTGGAAATATCACTCATTATCATATCGTTAATCACCAACAACATCCTTTGAGCTCTGTGGATCATAGTCCTGATATTCGACTTTGGTTTGACTTTAATGTCTTTTTCTTATGTTTGTTACTATTTGTTATGTTATGTTGTCATGGTAACTTGACTAGAGATTAAAAGGTAAAGTTTAAACAAAATCCATTAATATATTATTCAGAGTAAGACTAGTGAAGAACTCATTAATCATAAAATGAAACTGACAGATGATGTTACGTCATCTGTTTGTTCTTGATTTCATTGAAACTGTATGAAATAACAACTGTGTGAAAATACTTAATTTTGATATCTTTATTTATACAGCACTTTTATTAACAAAGTTACAAAGTGTTTAACAGAAAAATAAACCAGAAGGCAAGGCCAAAGAGCCTGAGTAGAGTAAAAAGAGTAGAACAGCTTAAATAAAAACACACACAGTGCTTATATCAACATGCAAAATTATTTGACAATAAGTGAAAAGAAGCAATAAAATATGTAAAAGCAAAATTTGGGATTAACCAATAAAGGAGGAGAAGAGTTATCTCATTTCAGCTGGAAGAGCGCTCCAGAGTGTCAGGGCTCGAACATAGCGAACATCCGGTCACCCTTTGTCAAAAACCTTGACCTTGAGGTGACCAATGGGTCTCCCTCTGCAGATCTCCATTCTCTGTTGGGCACATACCATGTCAATAAATCAGAGATGTAATTGGGGGCAGAGCCATTTAAAGCCTTAAAAAATCAGTAATAAAATTTTACAATATATCTAAAAGTAGGGAGGAGAGCACTGGAGTGATGTGATTGCAGCTGTTCCAGCAGCAGCATTTTGTAGTAGCTGAGGAGGGAGGATGAGGCCTGCTGATGCCCGGATAAAATGCATTACAATAATCAAGACGAGAGTGAATATGAAAATGGACATCTTACTGGGACAGCTGGGAGCATGTTTTTAAAGATGATTGGATATTTTACACTGGAGACAGAGACGCACTCTGGAAAGATGAGGACAGAGAGGGAACTCTTCACCAGAACTGAACCAAGGATTTTTACACAGTGTCTTAGACCACCAGGTCACCAGGATTCCCCGGAAGTACAAACATAATAAACTGATTAATAAGTGTTTGTATTTAGAAATGTACTTCCTTTTTTATATTTTCTTATAAATGTATGATTTTCCAAATAAATTCATGCTGTATTTCAAAGAAATCAACTTTTTGTAAAAGTTTTTGAACTCACTACCACTGAAAGCAGCTACTGATAAACTTGTTTTGACTGATTTGACAATGATAATCAAAACAAATAAATATGATTCATCATGAAATAACCAGTTCTGTTCTAATTCCTAGCTTCAACTAAAAGGGCACTCAGAGAGCGCAGACCACCACCACAACCAATATCAAACAACATACAGCAGACTCTGGCCCCTCCCCCATCCTTCCAGCAAGTCTGGTGCAAATCATTTCAGTTGATTTTGTGTGATCCTGCTGACAAACAAACTGACACAGGTGAAAACATGACCTCCTCGGTGGAGGTAATTACTTTATCTCTCTCCTTTGTTGAACACAGGCCGTGACCGTTGACCATCAAGATGTTCCACAGACTGCCACTTGTCTTTATGCTCCACAATAATCTCTGATTGACACTGAGATAAGTTTGGAGCTGACTGTGGCACCTTGGGATACACAGAATGGTGTGAACAGCTGTACCATTTATAAACGTGTATAAACATGGAGACGTTACATCTACAGTGACAGAATAAAATATTCACTTCAGTGTGACAGTTTCATATGACTGCTCATACTTCAAGACTAAAAAAAGAAATGTTGTTACAGTTAAAGATGTGATGATTCAACCCAATAGTTATATAACATCATGTATTGAAGTAGAAGTAGAGCTGAAACTTACACTGATGTTTTATCTATAAATCTACACATTTAATAAATGGCAAATGAACTGTATATTTATTTTATAAAATCATTGAAATAATTAATTCAGTGTATAATCTCAACCATTGGTCTCGTTTAAATAAAACTCTTGCATTGTACCATTTTAGTCATTGGTTTAAAGGGATACACTCAGTTTTGCATGATCTATCGCTGGCTACTTTGTAGTTTGATTAGCCTTTTTTTTAAGTCATTTTGGACTGAAACATCTGCTAAATGAATGCAGTGTTATGGGATGTAAAAGTAACACAGCAGTCCTTTGAAGCAGATATATCTACACAGCAGTGATTTGAAGGTGCACTATTATACAAAGGTGCCAGGCTTTAACCTACATCCAGTAATACTATACTTCATCCTACCTTTAACCTTTGGCTCAGCTTGTGTTAATGTGTTGTGTTTTTTCCACACCCAAGCAGGACTCCTTACACTTTGTTTTTAACTTCAGAAATGATATTAAGGAATTTGAGTGAATGCCACCACTGCCAGTTAACTTGTTGGAGAGCAGACCTACTCACCTCCAGACCAGTGGAGTCAGTCTAGCTCCAGTTTTAACACTTTATCTGCATATTTATTCTGTCAACATTTCTACAATCGATATAATTCTTCATATGTAACATGTAGAAATGAGGAAGATGAGGTGAAAAGGTGTTTTTGTTTTGAATTATTTATCAGACAAGTTTTTGATTTGTCATCATATTTTTATTCTGATGGAACAGACGTGTTCAAAATTTCACTTTTGACGTCCAATTTACAAGCTTTTTTCTAAAATCACAGTTACAGCCTAATCAAAAAGAACAAAAAAGATGTTTCTCCAGATGCATTCAGCTTGTTTGGTCAGATCTCAGATGTCAGACAGTGACAGTCCTCCACACTTAGGGCCACACACAGCACTTGCAGCTTTCCTCGAAGACAGTACCGTTTCCACACTTCCTCAGGTAGGTTCGGCCACCTGCGCACACGTAGAAGCTGGTCTTGTCATCTGGGTGGGCATACGTGCCATCGGCCTTGTCTTTGCAGAAGCCACGTCCTGGAATAGGGATGGTGGTCCTGGTGGACGGAGCGTTGGTGGTGCTACTGGGTTTGGGCGTGGTGGTGGAGGCTGGTGCAGCAGTGGTAACAACTGGTTTGGGTGTTTTGGTAGCGACTGGTTTTGTGGTAGTAACACTAGGTTTCTTGGTTGTGGTCGCTGGAAGTGGAGGCATCTCTGTGAGAGTTGACAGACACAGAAAGACAACATTATACCTAAAGTTCAGATACGAATTGAATTAAGGTACCACTGTAGTTCCCTAAAACATTGCGCATATTAACTTGCTTATTCTTGTCTTGCCTGAAAATCTGGGTAAACATTGGATCACCAAAAAGAAGAGATGCAAGACTCACCAATGTCGAGGAGTTTGCGCAGATGGGACAGCAGAGGATAGTTTCCCTGTCCACAGAACTCTCCTTTAAAGTCATCCAGATCCAGTGCCCACACAAAGGCACCGCCATACTTCATGTTCTTCATGTACTGGACCTGTGGATTGAACAAGATTAGTCACAAAGTAAGGAAAATTAATTCTGTCTTGAGTTCCACTGTGCAGTTTAACCCTCAGTTGGTAATCCCTATGTATAGATGTTCCACCTACCTTGATCTCATAGCTGTCCCTGCTGTCAAATCCCACCCACTCATTGTTCTTGCTGGCATAGGGAACTTTCTGGTCTTCAATCCACTGAATGGTAGTGCCCTTCAGGAAGTTGCAGACCTGAGGGAACAGATTATGGAAATGTCATTGGATTGTTCCATGGTCTGTTTCCTCTACTTGTGTTAGAGAGATGTTGTATTTCATTTTGTTCACACTTCACCTCGTAGTAGGACCAGAATCCAGCTTCACGTGTGAATGGACCAGCTGATGCAGCACCGCTAGCAGATGCTCCAATGTTAGTGTTTGATGATGTCAGACGGAAGGTGCGACCATAAGCAGCGAATCCCATCCTCAGCTTCTCCACTGGGGTGCCTTGGTCTCTCCAGTACTTCATGGCATAGTCCTGAAATAGGAACGTAGGAAGTCTAGAGACAAGAGGCCTAGACTTTTTTATGAACAGAATCAACAGGCTATCCTCATGTTTTTTGTTAAAAGGCCATAAAGTTCGGGAACTCGTGAGAGGTAAAGCGGAGAGGTTGAGGTATCCTGTTCTTTTAGATGAATCTGTCAAGCTACAAATGTACTGGATCCTACATTTCCCATAAAGCAACCAATTGTATTTTTCATGTTAAACACTCCCTGTGTGGTCAGTTCCCGCTTTTTCTAAATTCAACAACCCCATTTTGTGAAGATATGTTCACACTGGACTGTCAGGGCTGCTTTCAGTCTGAACACCTGTGAACTATTTCTAGTCTGAAACCCATTATCACTCTGCTGTCCTCAGAGTTATTTTGTCAGTCACAGAAGACTTAATATGTAGTTGTAGCTGAGTAGTATTCCTCATAATCAGTAACAGGCCTTTCTGTGTAAAACCAGTTTGGCTATTTTAAATATTGTACCAATCTGCTATAATAATGTCTTTCATCAATATTTAAGGCTCCATAGCTCTACTGGGTCTCTTACGGTGTTGAAGTAGATAAGGTCACCCTTGTCCTGTGAGCCACGGTACAGAGGACTGTTGTGTCCAGTGGATCGCTCCCAAGCTCCATGGAAGTCATAGGTCATCACATTAATGAAGTCAAGGTGCCTGGAAATGTGTATGGAACACTGATTAAGACCAGCTACTGAGCCAACCAATCAATAACAATGACTGATTAAAAGTAACAGAATTTTCAAAAAAAGGCTGCAGTACTTGGCAATCTCAGCGATCTCATATCCAGCATCAATGGTTCCCTTCCCAGCAGACACTGCAGCAGTCAGCATGAGCTGAGGCTTACCGGTGGCCTGGGCCTCAGCTGCATAGGCAGCAACCAGTTCCTGCAGATGAAGACAATTAATAAGACATGGTGTGTGTGTGTGTCTGTATGTCTGTCTCTGTGTGTGTGTGTGTGTGTGTGTGTGTGTGTGTGTGTGTGTGTGTGTGTGTTATTGATACAATACACTGTATCTGTTCCCTGTGGCTCAAGAGTTTATGACCCACCTTGCAGAGCAGACTGAATCTTTTCTTGTCCTCTGGGGGACTTCCACGAGATCCAGGGTACTCCCAGTCCAGATCCAGACCATCAAATCCATGAGTCCTCAGGAATTTGATAGAAGACTGGATGAATGTCTGACGGTTGGCTGGATTGGACACCATGATGGAGAACCTGCAGGGAAATTAGCTTGATGTTAACTAGAACTAAAAACTAAGAGAACTCATGCAACATATAACGAGATTAGCTTCTGTGGCAGTAGTTCATGTGACTTATTCTTATTGACTTCCAACACAAATACACATTAAGTGCAGTGCATTATTATAAATTCAAAGTAATACTCAGTTGTTGTTTTGTCAGAATCTATGAAGTTAATGTGACTCATAGGTTTAGAGTTGTAACAGCCTGAATTTGACTGTTTTGATACATGAAGTCACATAACGCATGTTCACACTAAACACATGATCATCTCACACAACTTGACACAGTTGAGTTCTTTTACTTTTCCAAAGGTAAAGGATTTCCTAATATTTTTAAACTAATCTTTTACAGTGTGAGATTCCAGTCCATATCCAATGTCAGAGATTTTTCAAAGAAGCTAAATTTCACTGAACAGAGCAGAAATACTCACTGAGCTGAGCCAAAGTTCCACCCACCAACAGCCAGTAGTGTCTTCAGACCAGGGTTTCTAGAACACAGATGTGATGTCATATGATTTGCATGATAGAGAATATTTGAGTCAACAAAGGCTTGTTGATCACACAGCATGTGAAAACAGCCGAACAGAGAAATGTTCCCATTATTAAAGTTCACATTTCAGTTTCAGTCATTTACACTCAGATTGAAGCTTCAGCAGCAGAGAGAAGATTTTACACTGTGGAAAGTTCTTACTTGCTCTTCAGGCCGTTGAAAGTCTTGTACAGTGTCTCGTCGTTCCATTCATAGGTGACCAACTCGTTCTTGTTGTTGATGATGGAGAAAGCATAAATCAGATGGGTGCACATGAAGGGATCTACATTCTGGGGCGTGAATTTCCCAGTCCCAGGTCTGTACTGGGACCAGTTGGTGAAGTAGCACACCATCTGGGAGGCAGTGGCTGGAGACCAGTGAGAGAAAACTTGTGGTCAGCATTCAGTGCAGGAATGCATTCAGTCTCTATTATTTTCAGACATGTAGTCAGTGTCAGTACAAACTTCACAGTGCCCAAGTTCTATTTAGATTTAACTTACCCAGCTGGCACATCACCAGGCAGAGACCTACAGAGAGGAACACACTCAGATGCATTATTTATATTTTGAAACAGATAAAATAAATATTGATCAATGTCATTTATGAATGCATTATGGTGATGTAAAGCACTGAGGTCTGACAAGAGTTTACCTGCTAGAACAGTGAGCTTGGTCATCTTGATTTCAAAGCTCACAACTTCAACTTCAACTTTCTGAGAAACAAAGTAATAAAAATGATTATAATATGATCACATATTTACAGATATGAGCTCTGAAGCAGTTTCATCTTGGTGCTTCAACAATTCCTCTTGTGATGCTGAAGATCTTTAGAGCTTGATGTTTATAATACAATCAAGCTAAGTTCCTTCAGTTACCTTAAGGATCAGTCACCCTTTTCACAGCAGACATTCAGCAGGAAAATCACAGGTGCACTTGATAATATTAAAAATGGCTGCATTCCATTTAGGTGAGCTCCAATTTCAAGGTGCTGGTGCTGTGCCTGCAGGCTCACTGTCTGTCTGAGACACTAGATGGAACTGAGCCGTCCTTAAAAACATTTGTTCACCCTTTTCTGCTTTGACCACTCAAAATTTCTGCTGTGAACTGTTTCACATTATTTCAAAATCATTATAATGACAACAACATAACTAACAACTGTGGCATGTTCATAATGACATTACTGAAGAAATGCCTTAATGATTCAGATCTTTGACTGCAGTTCAGTTTGTGAGCGTTCAGAGCACTTTCCCTGTCACAGCCAATAAGCCCCTGGTTGCAGGTGTTGCAGTTTAACTGCCACATTTCTATTCCAGCCCTAAATACAATGTTAGATGACAAACACACTCAGAGGAAACCAGAGCATTCACTTCGGAGCTTAGTGCTTACAGTCTACAGTCAGGTAGAGAGGAAATGAACTGTTGCTGCTGAATTCCTTACCTTGGGATCGCCAAGGAACCAGTGAGTTCTCCGGCTTTTTATATACAGTACATCAGCACCTGTGGAGGAGGGAGGTATCAGTCCTCAGATGTCCTGTGGGCAGTCATGACACATCGAGTATAGAAAAAGGGATAAGATAAGTAACTTCAGATATCAGCTGACATATGATGATAAGCTATAGTATATGGTATAGCGATAGTGCAACAAAGCAGCACATTACTTAGAAGACATCAGGCCATGTTACACACATACTGAGGAAGATGATTACAGATGAGGAAGGCCCAGTTAACATTGAGAGGCAAATACATGAATGACAGGAGAAGAATATCACTGTTCATTATTCTTATAAGAAGGATTTAATTGAGTCAAGACAAGGTTAGTCTAGCTTAGAATAATGACTTAAAGCAGGGGAAACAGCTAGCCTGGCTCAGTCCAAAGAGAAATTATTATTAAACTAATTGTCTCTGCATGTATCCTATTTCTTTAACCTACAATTGAAAAATTATATATATATATATATATCTGCCCTTGGATACAGGGAACGTACAAGCATGTACCAGATCTTTGCCTTCATGTCGATGATAATAAGGTTGTGGAACATGATTTGGTTAGGTTAAGGCAAAAAACCTCCTTGGTTACATTTTAGGAAATTTGCAAGTTTGCAAGTTTACTGTGCTGTTGCTGTTCAAACTCAGCATCTTTCCTTTGTTTTCCAGCTCCTGTGCCTTTGGTACCATTGTAGCGTAATGGCAAATTGGTGGGTCTGCTTTGTTGGTTTGTGCCTGATAATTGGTGGGTACACAGACGTCTGCACCAGAGCCTTGTGAAAACCTTCCGATGATGAAATTAACACAACATGTGGACCTTAGCAGACCCTCATGTACTCGTGGATGAAACATAAAACTGGTTTAATGTGGACATCATCTGACTTCCTCCTTCCACTGCACAGATGAGCTAAGGACCTGTTTTTGGCTGGACTGCAACAGCAGATTGTCAAGCCCATGTTGCAGTCCGCTTCACCTGTCTATTGCACAAAGTGCTGCAGGTTCTCTTTGCCTTTTGCTGTTGTATTTTAATCCTGCTGTAGACAGATCACCTGCTATTGCAATGGGACACCTGAAAAAAAATAGACAACGATGCGGTCCAGACAGATACAAGGTTTTGGTCTGATCTTATTTTACAGGACAGTCTCATCTTCAGCTACATGGATGGTACTAAACTTCCGGAAGCTTCACACATTCACTGCTCTAACAAGAAACAGACCAAACTTCCCTGAAAACCACAAGTGGACATTTTTTGATTCTGTCTTACAAGTTATAAGTTAAACAAACAAGATACACCATGTTAATCAGTGAGGATTGATTTTTCTACTTTGGACACAGCTGTCTGCCCCCACCTCCAGTCTTTACTTTCCATACAGACATGAGCTGCATCTCTTCATCTCAGAGAAATCGAATAAGCACATTTCCAACAACGTGGCATTTTTAATGCAAATTTCTAGTGGCAGCTGTCCAAGATCACACAGGTGATCTGAGTAATGATCACTGACTCTCCTTAACTGATCCATGTACAGTTTATCAATAGTCTGTCCATAAAATTGCATAAGTGTAAGGTTTAGAGCTAACATGTAGATTACGTAATCTTTCTTTTGTTGTCAGAAGCTGGAGAACATAATCATTAAGAATCTTTCTTATTAGTAAATATTGCTGCGTGCCTGATAACACACTGGAACACAGATGAATTATTAATCTGTATTGATAATGTGGTTTTATAACTGTCATCTGCGTATGCTGGGTGTGACAGTTTGGTTTATTTGACATGGTTTTGTGTTTTTCAGACCTGTTTCATAATGAATAGCCACCAAAGTCCTCAGATACAGAAGTAAAGATCAGTGTTATCAGTGACTGCTGCAGATTCAGTTCCTGCCTCATAATCACTTATCTAAACTATAGCTGCTCTCTGATGTTTGATGGTCTGATCGAGTCACTACTGGAAACTAGGCCCTTTAATGATTGTGCTTTGTGTCTTGGTTGTGCTTGTCCTTGAGGGCCACTGCAGACCCCTGACTAAGCACTGTGCAATAGATCTGCAGATGAAGAGTGTTATATCAATAAAGTGACAATCAAATAACAAGGCCTCTCTCATCGTTGTATTTGCTAGAGTAAAGTCACTGGGTGAATACTTTAGATCTCAGGTTAAATTCAATTCAAGAAATTTTATTTGTTCCCAGGGAGAAATTTAAAGGGCACATAGAGTAGACATTAAAACCACACAAAATACACAAAAAAGAACACACCCAGTGCAAGACAAACTGTACACATGAAAACAATGACAGTCAGTCCTCATCAGCGCAAGAAAACAATCAATCATGATGCAAAATAATAACCTGTAATACTATAATGAGACTGACAAGAATGACTTTACTATTGCAAATAGATAACTGTACACAGGTGTTTCTGCATCTACGGTCACTTTTGACCCTCCCAAACTTTAAAATGAACTTTAACCGTCGTTAAGATTTTAATCTGCAACATGTTTATTTTTTATGGTTTTCATCAATTGTTCCTACCAAGTATCCTTAATTGATCAACATTACAAAAACATTCATTTAATACATTTACCTTTTTCAATTTATATAAAATTTTAATAAATTTAAATAGATTTTCATCAGCCTTTGTGTATCATTGTAAACACTGATATAAAAAATAATAATATAGAATATAGGATTTCATGGTTTTCTCTATGCCACAGAAAGTTTAGACAGTAACCTTAGATGTCAATTGTCTTCAGATTCAGAAAAGATAAAACACATTACTTTTTATGAAAGATACTGCAGTTCTAATTTTTAAATCATCTCTGGTTAGGTGTTTAAATATTTTTTCCAAATAAAAGCATTATAATGATTATTAATAATAATATTAATAATGTAACCTATTGTAGAGAACAGTAACAGACAAAAATAGAAAGTATGACATTTCTCGAAGATGGCAGAGGTGTTGCACTAAAGACGGGGTCAAACAGATTTTCAGCTTTGTTCTCTGTGAACAAAGGTCCCTTCTCTCTCCTCTTAAAACTGTGCTGACGTGGCTGATGGTGCTTTGGCGAGGTCCCCAGTAGAGCTCAGGCTGTGGTGGTAATATATGATATGATAAGTTTCATCCACTGTGAATGGTTCTGAATGTCAAAGTGCAAAATTCCAAATTACATGGACTGAAAAGCTCAAGGTTCATTTCCTTAATTCATAAAAGAATAAAATTTGCGTTGCTCCTATCAAGAGCATTATGCACTGAACCAGGATGAAATAAATTTAAACAACAAAAATACACAGTTCATTTCTATCAGTTCATCAGTCACAATAAATGATTCAAGCTTCCTCAAGTATATGAATATAGTATATAAATGGTTATATTAACAAACATCCACATAATCATCTGCTGATTGGTTGGTTGGTTCCTATTGGAGATGTTAGAAGATTAAAACCTGTGACACAAACAAAAAGCAGTCATGGAAAATTGAGCATGTTTGTCATATTGACCTTATGCAGCCATTATTGACTTCTTGTTACTGTCACTGACTATGGCAAATACAAGTAAGGAGCCATCCTGATTGGTCTGTACGGCTTACACATGTCCACATTTATGAGTTCATGTGAGAACACCACAGATATCAGATTAAAGAGACGATCGTCTGGACAAATGAGCCGTTTGTACATTACAGTACATCAGCTTTGACTTATCACTATGATGATTATTTTCAGTTCCCATAAATGATCAGTGAAACTGCTGAGTTTTTCTTTGTTGGAGGCTGATTTATAAACATGAATTGAAACATGTGCTCTCTTTTTTAATTTTATTGATAATATCATTCGGAATGAGTTTGTTACACAATAATAAGATGATATCATGGAAACCTGGACTGTGTGTTACAGTGTAACTAAACAGTCAGATGAACAATATGTGTTGACATCATATTGTTATAGACAATTACTAATTAAACACAAATATTCTATGACGATAACAGCACCATGATCAGCTGATCCCAACTAACCAGCCATGCTACAGAAATAGCAGTCAGTGTTTGTCAGTGTCTGTTTCTTCCAGTTCTATCTGTGCATTACTTTATAAAACTGGCCAGATATTTGTTAAATCTACCATCACACTTCCAGAGCAGAGAGGGAGTTAAGAACATTAGCTGGAGAACATCTTTGTTGCTGAAAGATATAAAGTTAATAAAAGTCAATGTGCATCAGTAAGACTGATAATCACACCCAAAGAGATAATTAGCATGTGATCTGGACTGGAGGATTTCCTGAACTGCAGACACTTTACTGAGCTCTTCTGTAATATCAGGTTACATGTTCTTTACATCACATATCACTTGTTGTAGAACATTTACAGGGAACCTGTTGCCAATTATGCTCTGCAAGTTGTTTCTATACTAGACTGTTTTATACTGTAAAGCCTCCCACAACAGTGTGTACCTTCGAAATCTTAATTTGTCAGTACTAGAGTTCATCAAGGAACTTTTTTCCAACATAAACAAGTAGAATGAGTTGGGTTCATCGTCATCATGCTTCCTTGTAGAAGACCTTCTCTTGATATCCTCTCATTGTTTTGTGAAGTATTCACATTCATTAAATCTGTGGTTTCTAACCTTTTAATAATAATAATAAATATAAATCATGCTGAATTTCCCACAGAGTCACTGAGTTACAGATAGATCTCCCCTCAGCTGTGTTGTTCATACTGAAGTCCCATCTTACGTTACAATAGCTGTGAAAGTTTAGATCCAGAGTGCTGTTTTCTATAAATTTTATATTTTCTAATGTCTTGTGCTTATAATGTTCTTATAACAGCTCCAATCCAAACTGACGAAAACAGAGAGAGACCTGGTATAAAATATGGACATGTACACAGAGAGTGACAGCTACGCCACTTAGTGACATAATGTGTCAGTCACACACACCTCACACCTCTGACCAACAGTGGAACTGCAGCCAGCTGGGCTTGAACATATAAAAACCAAGGGTTGGATTCACAAAGACAGACTTTGACTGTGGCTTTCTCAGGCTTCAGATAAACATCTACATTCATCTGTTGCACAAAGCAGTTTAGTTCTTGACAATCTTAAACCGGACTGTGGAAATTTTTTTCAATATTAAAAAATGGCCGACAGGGGAACCATATCTAACTGCTCAGCTCCATTTACCCTCAGCAGAACATGTTTGTTTTTTGGAGGAATTCAACAGGTACTAGGACGTTTTACATGAAGAGTGAAACAATAAAAAGAGAAATCACTTCAGTCTTTAAAAACTCTTTCCTTTCTCTTTGCTCAAATAATTAGTGCCACGGGTGCTCAGCTCAGCGGGCGGAGCTTCAGTTCTGCTCAAACCTACCAAATGTTTATTAGTTTTCAGGATTTTAACCCTTTAAATGCCAGTTTGAAGACATGTTGCCTCTTGCTTTATTAAAAAAAACAACACACAATATGAGATATTTCCCACATAATACATGATGGAGGGATGTGACATTGTTTTATATCAGAGTCTTTTATATCAAGACATTTCTCAAAAGCAGAACATGATCAGGGTGACTTTTGAACACTGGAAATAAATCATGTACTCATCCCGGCAGTAGCCCCCGTGGCACTCAAAATTTCCCTGGCATTTTCTAGTTAGCCATGTTCTCCTGTTTTTTGTTGTTGGGTGCTACTGGTCATCGCAGGTGTTACTGATTACCATGTTACCATGGTAACATTGGTCTTAGGCCTGAGTTAGCCTGGGGTTAACGTGTCCATTGTTTTTGGCTTAAAATGAGTCTGTCTTTATTTTTGTGAAACAGTCTGACTAACATTAGACTGATCTAGACCAACACTACAGACCAGTCTGAGATATCTGTGTGAAACGGGCCCAGGACTGGGAAGATGAGAACTTTGCTATATTTTGAGTGAAAACCACAACAGCTCTTGTCTGTGCAGTGTGTACAGTGATCAGGGGGAGTAAGACTAGTACATGCTGAAACTGAGATCACTAAAAGTAAGTGCAGATAAGGTCTTCAGACCTTTAAAGTTCTCCTGCTGGTATGTTCAAAAGGCTCCTATCTACAACTGGTTTTAGGTTTCTCAGCACAACTTTTTTCTTATTACAAATTTCCAACATGATTAAAACCAGACAGATTTCTTCTTACTTGTACTAAATGGATCCCAGCAGAGGATTAGGCTTCCTGGTCAACATGTCTATGACTGTGAATAGTTCAGTTTGTAAAAGATGATCTCCAAAATCAAAGATGACCAAAGATGAAACATTCTTTTGAACATTTTAATCATGAGTAGTTTTATTAGTACTAGTAGTAGTTTTATTTTTATTTTGAGTGAAAAAAAGAAAAGGAGTAAGTTTGAGCTATTGGATAATGTTCACCAAGGTCTCAGACCTTAATTAGCTTGTTAGGGCTTGTGCACAGTCTTCGACATGGTGAATGAGCCACTGATCACTGACACCAATCAGCTTCAGTGCTAATGCTACACTCCCTTCAGAGTGATAACACAGCTGAGTGTTTTACTGAGGAGTGGATATGAATAATGGGAACACACCAGTAACCTTTGCTACAATTAAGAATGGATTTACGGACATATAAATTGTATTTAATAATGCGATTAAAAGTTCAAGATATGTAGAGAATTGTTACGTTTTTTTTTTGTTTAATATAACACAAGAATGAAAGGTACATGTGATCATGTGTATCTAACTGTAAATATTTCACTGAGACAGCAATTTGTTCAGGTTCTGTTCCTGCTGTAATCCAGCACCATGATTTGAATCAGTGTGAGCTGACAGTCTGTTAAATAGCCTTTATTGAGACATATTTCACTTTCTTTTACATTCATGGACTCAATGTGTTGTAGTTCATGTTTGTGTGGCTCAGGGCCAGTTGCAGCACTTGCAGGAGTCCCAGTAGATGAGGCCGGGCTGGCAGCGGTGCAGGTAGGTGTTTCCCTGGAAGCACTGGAAATAGGTGGTCTTATCAGCCAGGTTCTCATACAGGCCATCAGGGCGGCCGCGGCAGAAGTCGACCATGGGGTCCCTGGTGGTGGTAGGACCCGGTGTGGTGGTGGGCTTTGGGGGGAAGCCTGAGGAGTCAGACGTGGGGACAGAATCAACAGAGGCTAAACCAGCATTTGATTACACACTGTGCCAAAATTAAGGAGAAGATTAGGAGGATTTTATGAAACACAACTTTGAAATTCGCAACTTATGAAATACAGTATTGTTTTCAGGTGTCTGGAATTGCTAATGATCAATCAATTAGTGTAAGGCATTAGAGTGAGCAGGGCTAGCTCTCGGTCGGCCAAGCTTCAGTATTTACCCATGGACATCCTGAGGTGGTTGACGAGAGGATACGGTCCAGCTGAGCAGAAGGATCCACCGAAGTCATCCATGTCCAGAGTCCACACATGAGCACCTCCCAGGTTGTGGGCTGTCATCCACTGGACCTGCAGGACGACAACATCAGTAGCAAAGGTGAGGAGAACAGTAGCATCCTACAAACCTATGACATGGACCTAGAACTACTTTTTCTTTTGCTTTATTTATTCTATAGAGCCAGCAGAGGCACTGAAAGCACCCATGTGTGGGAGCATGCAGTTGGGGCCAAATTTACATTGATTGGATAACAAACTCCAAGTTGGTGTTAGGTTGGATGAGCCATAGAGACTAAGCTGCTGTGGGTGTTTAGCTGTCAGGCCCCTCCTTAATTGTAACCACCAATCATAGTGAGACCCTCATATTGATCTAATCTACAATCTATCACACTCCGTTTCATGTTGTGTATCATTACTTACATTTTTCATTTTCAATCCCTCTGTGTGTGTGTGTGTGCTTGTGTGTGTGTGTGTGTGTGTGTGTGTGTGTGTGTGGTGTGTGTGTGTGTGTGTGTGTGTGTGTGTGTGTGTGTGTGTCGGTCATCGCTGTTAATTTCCTACGGTGCTGAAATCTGTGGATTTGACTAACTTTTCCACATCTGTATAGCAACAAGTCACATAGCTGTGGTTTTTGTGGAAGGTTTATCTTTGGTGTGAGGGTGGGAACTTCAACTGTTTAGAGGACCCACTGGCAGAAACATTATTGGCGTCTATGAAGGCTAGTGCTCATTAATAAAGAGAAAGAGACTGTAAATGATACAGAGTTAGTAGCAATGGAGCTCGTACCTTTGAAGAATAGCTCCGCTTGTCGTCATAGCCGACCCAGGAACTGCCATAGGTGGCATATGGAACCTCCTGCTCAGAGATCCATTCAACTGTAGCACTGGAGGTGAAGTCACAGATCTGGTGGCACAGAAACATGAGTTAGATCAGACTCCTCAGGGTAACTCTCGGTAAGGTTTGCAAATGTGGCTTTAGTGCTCACATTGGTGCATATCCGCACCAGTGGGTGAGATCTAAAATTGTCATCTTTAACATCAGTGAACACAGAGGCAGGAATCATTATTGAATTTCAGCACAAAACCCAGCTGAATATTATACGAATATATATATGACTGTACCTCATAAAAGGCCCAGAAGCCGGCAGTGCGAGTGTAGGGCCCAGCTTCTGCGGGGCCGTTAGCTGGTGCTCCCAGGCCAGTAGCAGCACTACTCAGGTGGTAGGTTCGTCCGTAGGTGGGGAAGCCCAACAGCAGCTTCTCAGCTGGAGCTCCCAGAGACAGCCAGTGGGACACAGAGGAGTTCTAACAAAAAGCATATGGCTGTAACAAAAACTTGATCTCTATATTCAGTATTATATCAGGGCTCATTGTCTGGAGGTTTGTGAGACCTCCTGCACCTAAGTGGTCAAAAATCAGGTATTGCAGGTTTAAACATAGAAAGACTAGAACAAAACTCGGGTATACTGTGAGGCTAGGGCATGTATGGTCAATATGCAAAACTGAGGACGAACAATCACATAATTGCATAAGTAGCATATACATGGATGCGTAGTTTTGGAGACTCTCTTCTTCACTAAGATTTGTCCAAAAAGTTGCTTGATTTGATGCCAGGTGCTTTTTTGAAAAAAAATCTAGCAACAAAGGCAATAAGTTGGCAACACTGGCTGTAAACACCCCCTGATGATGTATTTGAAACTGTTCATACCAATTCATTTTTTAAAGAGCACTGACCAATGGTGTAACTTCATCACTCAGTAAGTCAGTGACCTTCATGTTCATAGATCTCTGTTGCGTTCTAGCCAAAAAGGTTAAAACCTAAACTTTTTTAATTTGACAATAAATACACAGTGAAACTAACACATAGACTAATGTGAAAGTGTGTGTGTCATTTGTGTGCATCTTACGATATTGTGATGACTGTGTGAGCCGGAGTCCGCAGAGCTGGGGTACAGTGGGCTGTTGTGTCCAGTAGCTGGCTCCCAGTGTCCATGGAAGTCATAGGTCATGACATTCATGAAGTCCAAGTAACTGTTGGTTTTCAAAGGTTTTCTTTTTAGGTCAGCAGTAAAATATTCCATATCACTGGTGAAGGACATAATATTTCCTACCAAGGTGTCCTTGCGCAAGATACTGACACCTGTAACTGTCATTCACATTCACTAGAGCTGGTTTATTTGAAATTATCAGTACCAATACAATACCTGTGTTTTACTACTGATACCAAAACTGTACCTTTTTGGATAGGCTACCTTAACTTTGAACTGAATCCAGTGAAATCAAACTCACGGTGAAATCTTGTTGACTTCATAGGCTCTGTCGATGGTGGGACGGAAAGAAGCAACGTTGGCCGAGAGCAGCAGTGGAGTCTTCCGGTTCTCTCTGGCATCTTCCTCAAAGGCAACTGACAGCTCCTGTAGGCACAGAGAAACAACACACCCCGCATCTCATTGTTTATGTCTGTCTCACACTATAAGACTGAGTGGGAAGAGTTTGTTCAGCTGTTAATTGTCCAAAATCAAAATTTTTTCTTGCATTTCCATTAGTTTGTCATACAATATCGAAAAGTACAATAAGTGGATTCATTATTATTCTTTTTTTGAATAACACTGATTGGCTTGAGGGTGGGGTCGTACTTACAGGTAAACAAGGCAGTCTAGAGTCTTGTATAGTGCCTCTTTCAAGACTTATTTAAAGGAGCCTCTTGTATTGTAAATGAAAAGATGGCTGAATCTCTTGGCAAGACTGGTAAGTAAACAGCTGTTGATGCTAATGTTAGTCATGTAGCAATAGCAAAACTTAGAAATAGCTCCTTTAAGTACAGCTGTGCTTTGAGGTAAATGCTCATGTCAGCATGCTGACATGTTGATGTTAGGCAGATAAAATGCTTTGATGTTCACCATCTTTAGTATATTAGCATTAGCTGACATCCTCCAGGGACCTAGAATTCTTGTCAATCCATTGAATAGTTGAGATTTTTTGATAAAAAAACAAAAATGTCAACCCTCTGGTTGACAGAGGGTGATGTCAGTCAAAATCAGACAGGATCATCAAAGTCAGTAGGATTTGTCCTCTGGGTAACATGAAAATCAGCTGAAATATTTCAATCTGGACAAAGGTGGTGGACAGTTTGATGTTCTACAGCCATGATGCTAGCATGGCTAAAGATTGTGACATATCTATTACTGGCTTTTAAATGAAGGTCTAACTCTCAAAAACTATTACTGAAAATTGGGAACCATGCCTACCGTGACCAGCAGAGTGAACCTCTCCTTGTCTTCCTGTGGGCTGCCATTGTGTCCTGGATATTCCCAGGCCAGGTTCAACCCATCAAAGTTATGGGTGCGCAGGAAGCTGATGGCCGACTTGATGAAGACTGCACGTCTCTCAGGCTTGGCGACCATGGCGATGAATCTGGTGGGATGGAGACAACACAAACTGTGGCGTCCATTCTGGTAACACAGCAGCAGAGTGTGTGTGGGAGACTGGCGTAGCATTTGAACTTACGGGCTGACTCCATTGACTGTGCCTCCAACTGACAGCAGAGTCTTCAGTACAGGATTGCTATAAGCAGAATATTACAGTTTCTGGTCAAACATATGCTGATGACATCACTATATTCCACTTTTTGTGTATTACAGCTTTACTTGATAGGAATACCTCACTCCTACCAACAAGTCCTCCTACCTAAACGAACATAGAGGTCACTTATCCCTACCATCAGATATGCACCAGGTGAACCAGACCTTTGTCATCATGTTGACAATAATAAACAGATGTTAAACATTGTGGAACGGTGACAATTTGGTTAGGTTTAGGAAAAGATCAGGTTTGGGTTAAAATAAGTACTTTCTTAAGGTTAGAGGACTTTTGTGGTCATGGTTACTATAACAAACATATAGTTAAGGTTGTGGAACAGACATGATTAAAAGAAATAACAATCAGTTTCACACTGGAAATGATCAGCGGTCTCAACGTTGACAGTCATGTGTTTCCATCCATCCATCCATGGATGGATGGCCTTTAACTTTCTATTGCACTTTCAGTAACATAAAGTTCAGTGATAGTTGTGTCAACTCCAGTAATCTTCATTTTCTTTACTTCACCTGGTTCTGTGTATGGCGCAGCCTCTCTGTTCTGCTGTTCACTCTGTGTATATGGTGTGTGTGTGTGTGTGTGCGCAGCCCCTCCCCGAGAAAGCAGAGGATAATATTAATATTGTCCAATATGTCCTATATAGCATATTATCAGGCAATTGTTGTAGTGCTTTATGTCAAAACAGAAAAAAATTCTGGTTTTGCATCCCACTGTAATTTTACCACCTAAAAACTTGTACCATTGAGGTCGATCAAGAACAGTTAACAGTGGATGTTGGAAAGGGTTAATATCTTATGGAGTTGTTATTCATTCTAAGACATAGTTGACATGGGGATGGTTCCTCCCTGGCCATCTTTAAAATAGATTTATAGGTTTATAGGTGGCTAGAGAAATTATTATGCAGAAGCATAAATATGCATCATCATTAATCATGTTGAAACTGAGTCTTTATTTCTGTACAATCAATTTGTGTGTTCATTACAATGCTGCTACCTGGGGTGCCTCTGTGGCTCACCTGGTAGAGCGCGTATCACACAGGCTAACCACAGCGGCCATGGGTTTGAGTCTGACCCACAGCCCTATGCTGCATGCCCTCTTTCTCTCTCCCTGACTTCCTGTCTCTCTCTCATTGTGCTATCACAATAAGCGCAAAAATACCAAAAAAATAACTTAATAACCCTAAAAACAGGATACCGGCAGCAAATGGTTCCTGACCAAATACTGTTAAAAAGACTATTTGTCTTGTCTTAGTTTGAACATAGAAGGACTGGACATGTTGAATACAGTTCTGAACACTGTGCTGTACATGTGGGTCCAGACCAGCCGCCTGCACTCACTGTGTAAACTTACACACTCTTGAGGCTGCTGAGTCTCTGGTACTGCTGCTCGTCGTTCCACTCGATGGGGCTGAGCTGGTTGAAGCTGTTGATGGTGGCCAGGGCGTAGATGACGTGGGTGCACAGGAAGGGGTCAATGTTGTCTGCGGTGAATTTGGCCACGCTGGGCCTGTACTGGGCCCAGTTGGTCATGTGGCACACCAGTTTGTTGGATGACGCTGAAGGAAAGTGTAGGCACAGCAGAAATGAGACTCTGACTCATTTGTTCTGAGTTTGATGAAGAGTCAACACCCATCACATGAAGCAGATACTTACCCATGTGCAGAGTGAGCAGGACGCCCAGAGCTGATAGAAGAGAGAAAACACAGGTGACACACACATAAAACACATCTCATGTCCAAGACAAGAAAAAATAGCTCAGCACAAAAATAGCCAAACACAAATTTATGACTAATAGGAAAATAAAGTAACCTGGAAATGTACAGTTCACTTCCCATGAAAATGTATTTATTTATTTTTATGTGGCTTTTTTTTAAAATCAAATCTAGAGAATAAAGCATCATATGTTGTTTTAGACTATATCGATAAAACTGGTTTATATAGTGAGAGAGCAAATTAGCACCGTACAATTATACTGTAATATAAAGTTTAAATAACATAACAATAATGATTTCTTTATCAACATTATGATCATTATTTGTTCTCTTAGTACCATTTTATATTACTGTAATATATTATCACCACTGACAAACAGAAAAAGCTGAACATAGTTCAAATTAATAGGTGAATAATGTAATTATTTAATAAATGCACTAGTTAATATAAATATGAATCAATGCATGAGTGAGTGCACTAACACCTCCACCCCCCCTGCATAACCCACCACCCCCACAGAACTTAATTCAACCCTTACACACTTACACATCTCTGCTCTTATTGCACAGATTTCTTTATATTGTATTTGGTATAATTCTTATTGTGTACCTTATTTGTATGAATGTGAGTGGAAATATGTATATATACAAATGGATGCATATGTGTGGTTATTTATGTCTATTAATATTTGCTTTTGTCTTCTTTACTAATTCATTTTATCTGATCTTATTTTATTGTAGTTTGTGGTGTGGGGTTAGGGTTTTTTTTTCAGTCAGATACAATAACTGATGACGTCAGGATACAGAGACAGAAAACTAAGAATTTCATCGCATTGATAACCATTTCTGTATATAACAAAAAGCGTTTGAATTGAATTGAATGAATGAATGAGTGGTATTTACCTGTGAGGAGTCTTGCCATCGTTCTCTCTGAAGATCCAAACAGTTTTCTGCTGAGATGATGAGCCTCTGATTGATGAGAAAACCTATTACTTCATAAAATACCACTACTAACAACTAGACTATTAATTAGTCAACAGACAATTAACTGATGGAACATGTTTCTGTATTTTATATACAAGTCAATTTGATACCGCTAGTTTATTTCTCAGATAAAATAAATAATTTTAAGCTGATTCAGTTTGATGTATTTTGATGGAACCTTTTTTTTTGCCAAACAGTTGACTGATTACAAAGCTATTGCAGTGACTTTGGATAAAAGCAACTGTCCAATGAGCAAATATAAACATAATGTGATAAATTTCTTCCCTCTTTAATGTAAAACATTTTAATATGCAACAAACTGCATCAAAATGCTAATATATAACACTATTCCAGACATGCTGACATGCTCAGGATGATCTCATTACCTTTCTTCAGAAGGAACAGAAGCAGAGTCCTGGACTCGGTGGAGCTGGGTCAAATTTATATTTTACTCATTAATGAATAATATCTGGTGGCAAAGTTCAGGAGATAAGAGCTCAGTGTGGTGGGAGTCTGGCTGACGTGCCCAATAGCCTCACTTCCAGCTAAGACTGGGAAAAACCTAGGGCTGCTGGGAAACCAACTATCAGCTCAGTGATAACAGCAATAAGTGGAACCTCTGTATTAATTAATGACAGGAAACAATGATCAGTAATGATGAAACAGTGATGCAGACAGACTAAAATCCAGCTCCCAGCGTCCTGCTGGGAACCTGGTTTTGTCTCCTGTTCAATGTCAGTCTGAACCTCCAGCTGGATGAGGGTCTGGACCTCTGGTTGGATGAGGGTCTGGACCTCTGGTTGGATGAGGGTCTGGACCTCTGGTTGGATGAGGGTCTGGACCTCCGGTTGGATGAGGGTCTGTACCTCTGGTTGGATGAGGGTCTGGACCTCTGGTTGGATGAGGGTCTGTACCTCTGGTTGGATGAGGGTCTGGACCTCTGGTTGGATGAGGGTCTGGACCTCTGGTTGTGACCCAGGTGACCACAGGAACCCTCCTGTACTTTAATAAATGTGTTTGTTTTCTCACACGCGGTTAAATGAATTGATTCATGTCAGTTTCATCTTGTCCAGTAGCTCTATGTTTATCCTAGCTTAGCACAAAGACTGGAAAATGGAAGCCTAGCTGTCCTTTCTACTGAACATGTTACATCTTTTCAGCTGCTGAACTCATCACCAGTCCATCCAATAGTTTCAGTGTTTGGACAGAGGCAACCCTGATCTTTTGTTCATTATCAATCAGCTCCAGTGAGTGTGTTTACATGCATATGAGTATCCTTTAAGTCAGCCTGTTGGTTATGCTGCAGATATTTGTAAATATTTTTTATTAAATAATTAACCAAAGCCCAAGGTTTTGGCTGTGTGGATCAGATTTTGGCTCTAAAAATTCCATGTGGCTGACTGACTCAGATTTTTTCATGTGGGGTTGTATGAGGTACTTATCCATAGTCAGTATATAGCCTACAGTAGATGGTCAGCATGCCCCCCAGTATGGAGAAGGACATAATGCAGTGTACTGCTGTAGACCTGGCAGCAGCAACCTAAAAAGGTCCATGTAAAAAATCGGCATCAATTTAGGTGTTTGTTATATTTAGAATATTTTCACTACCTGACGGGGCTGAAGCTGCTATATTGTGTTCTTGAAAGCAACGAGACGCCTTTGACAAAAACATTGATTTTACCTCAGTGCACGGAGCTGCTGCTTTACTATTGCCTACATCACTTTTGTGTTGTAACACATTAGTCCGGATCTGAACTAAACCTTCCACAGCACAGTCAAACCCTGACATGTACAATGCACCGTGTTTTCCTGGGAAGGTTGTGTAATTTGTTTTATCCTAGGGAAACATCACTTGCAGAGCTGACAGCTTTTTTCCAGTACTTTGATATGGTTAATACACGTAACACAGGAGACACTAGAACCACACCAACTTAACTGTCCCCCACCCTCCATCAGCAGCTTCAGGACCCTGTCCTCAGTCAGACCTTACTCAGGGGACATCTGCAGTGCAGGGTGTTTTCTGCTTTAATCATCATCACAAGATGACTCAAGAACTACTGGATATTCATGGTCCCCAGGGCATGAATCCTCATGACCATGAATCATCTCTCCCTGACTCTTCCTGTGGTGCAGCCAAGTGTTTACTTGTGCACAAGAAATCTAAAACTCTGATGAGCTCATCGGCTTCAGGATGTACTGTTTCCTTTTAGGTAACACATGATCTTTCCTCCCATCCACATCATTTATTTGTTAATCAATGACCATGATTGTGTTTGTAGTGAAAGCACACGTCTCTGAAGTACAATTTCAATGTGTTTATTTTAAATCATATTTACAAGTAGCACCCCCTTCCCCTACAATGTTGAAAAGGCCCAAAGGCAACAGAAGCCACTGCATCTCAGCCCAAACACGTGAAATACAGACTCACTGTCGCCATGTGAAGTGATGACACCTGTCAGTCAGTCCTCCAGTAAACCTGAACATGACGCAGACACAGTGAAACACAGAGGAAAGCACAGGAACACAAAACCTGGACCTGGATGAAGCAGCTGAGTGAAAGACACTGGTGTCGTTTAAATTCAGGTTCAGACCAGTTCAGGTTTTTGAAGATTGACACCAGGAATGAAGCTGCCAGCCAACCCACAGTCAGTGTTTAGAGCATGATGGGAAAAATACTGTAGGTTTGGAGGTGGACCACAGCAAACATCAGCACACTGAAGATGGGACTAATCAGAGAACATGTGGGCAATAATAATAATAAAAATGATAATGAAAATAATGTTTGTTTCCAGTGTAAATAGAAGATGATTTTTCCTAAACCTTGTCTAATTCACTGTTTTTACAATAATGTCAGTTCAGCCATTAACAAGGGGCATGTCTGTGTAAAATCTGATGAAGTTATAAAATAAAGCACAACATCGTACAATCAGGCAGTCACTCATTCAACCACTCACACAGTGAAACTGTACACAACAAGGTTTTGGTTTTAAATACTGTACAACAAAATAAAAACTGAAATCATAATAATGATAATTAAATAAGGGAAGTTAACAGGTTACAGAAGAACTTTGTTCACATGTTGTTTCTCTGATCTTTTTAGGTCTTTATGGTTTCTTTCACTCAGACGTCAATGCTGTGGATTCAGACTCGTCTGAGAGGCAGGTGAAATAAAAACCACGTCTGCCACCTGTCTGCTGGTCTGTAGGAGTCCTTCCTCAGACTGACCTCAAATCAGCCTTGTGCAACTTTATCACAGTGGTGAGAACACATCTGTATGACGCTGGCATGTTTTGGTTTCTTGGAACGTGTGTGGGTTCAATACAAATTATAAAATGATCAATGCAGGATTGTTGAGGTGATTATTGATATTTGAAAATCTGGTAAACACACATTTGCTCATGTTCCACCATAGAGTCCCATGTGGACAACTGATCTATCGCTATGACAACTCATCTGTCTTGAAAAGAACTATATCTCCCACACTGCTCTTGCTTAGCATTACAATTTATTGATCATCCTAATGTTCCAGTCTCTCCAGTCCTTTGTCTGAAGTATTTGAAACAGTTCTTACAACCATGATCTTACATAGATAACGCTGCTCCACCTCTGTTTCAAATACATCAGACGAAGGTCTGCAGAGAAACGTTAGGATCATCAATATACTGTGATGCTGAGCAGGAGCAGTGCGCGCGATATCTTTCTCTTCAAGACTGAAGTAACACTTTTCCATGGTAATGGGTGACAGGAAATACTCAGGTCATAGCAACTGAAATATGGGCAGGGTTAAGTGAGGATGATGTCATATAATAAATAATGTTAGTGTGAGATGGGTCTGAACCATGTAACTGATTTAAAACACAAGAACATATGACATATGAACTCGTCCATCACAGTGACATCACAGTCTCACTGTTTAATGCTCTACATCATCGCCACACAGACGGTGATAAATTACAAGAGACAGCAACACAGTGTCTCAGTGAGCTTCACTGCTCCTCAGCGTTGGTGTTGAATTTTGGCAGTGGATATAAACCAGCAGGAGAGAACACAGAATCATACTCAAACTGGACCGGGTGGTTTTGTTGGCAGTAAAAGAAAACCTGAGTCTGAACCCACAGCATCAGTTCTGCTTCAACTCATTCAGCTATTGACAACAACACAGTTTACACAGGTCCGAACAAATCAACTAAAAACAAAAAAAAAGACACAAATTAAAGCACTTGAAGTCTCCTCTGACCTGAGCTGGACCAGATACCTGTAGCTGGACTCAGGACACTGCAGTGGGTCACAGACAGAGCGGGTCAGCTGGATGTCACACCCTTCCTGTAAACTGCAGTGAACCAGACATGTTACATAAGAGCTAATAGACGCTGACAGGTTTACAGTGAGGACGATGTATGACCCTGTTAACTGTTCTCTGATAACCGACCAACTCTTTGATCTGTGATGTCACAGCGACCTGCAGTGAGACTGAACACAAGCTCTTTACACTGTTGTCAGAATTACTCAAACAACGCAGGCACAACAATGTAAACACATTCTCTGTCACTCCAGACTCAGACATTAAATTCATCAGGAGCAATGATGTAGCTCTGCAGTTTGCTATAATTACAGCCGATGCAAAAACACTAACGAGCACACAGATGTGAGCAGGAGCTGAAAACCAACCATGAACAGATCTACAGAGGAGCAGTCTGATTCTGTGTTCACACTGTGAGCAACGAGAGCAGCAAGAACCACTCCAGGTTCAGAGGGACAAGCGTCAGTAATATCTGCTTAACAAGACTGATTTTAATACTGACGGATGAAACCACCTTTATGAACTTTTCTACAGGGGGAAGTAAAACTTTCAC
The DNA here is from genome assembly GCF_021018895.1 of Seriola aureovittata. Classification (NCBI taxonomy): domain Eukaryota; kingdom Metazoa; phylum Chordata; class Actinopteri; order Carangiformes; family Carangidae; genus Seriola; species Seriola aureovittata. The sequence goes on from NC_079365.1 coordinate 795,243, forward strand.
TCTTTTCCACCTCTAGAAATCAGAATCATTTTCAGATGCAGTAGCTGGATGTGTCGACCCAGAGAACAGATAATCTTCTGTCCTGACCTGGTGTTTGACGTTTGGGGAAACACACTTACTCTCTCCTGGCTCTGTGTGAAGGACACACTGAATTAAAAACAAAACAAGATATAACCTGTTCATTAGTGAGCTTAAAAGGGTGCAGGTGGATTTAATTATCTCTGGAAAGAGCCAGGCCAGCAGTGTGTCTCTGCCTCCATGGTTTGCGCTAAGCTAAACTAAGCTAAGCTGAGCCAACCACCTCCTGGCCCCAGCTCCATATTTGACAGACAGACATGACAGACAATTCTCACATACTGCACCTTTAAGTTATACTTAATAGAAAACTGTAGAATTCACAATTTTTCTCTCGTGATGCAGATCTGTTACTGATAACATCCCTCCCTCTGACTGCTTCATGTCAAGCTGTTTCTTTTCTACAGCACAACCTCAGCTGCTGCATTCATGTTCATCACTGTGGCTTCTTTAAATCTCATGTGTACCTCTGATGAATTCATTATATTTAAGCTGCTGGTTTCACACTGGACATGAAAGTTTATCTTTACAGATAACCTTACAGAGCAGTTGGTAATGATCAGATCACTTGATCACCTGATGAACAGGAAATTATCGTGCAGTTATATGTGTCCATCCAAAGCTCAAAGAACAAAGAACAAAGTAGTGGTTTAGATAAGCAATATGAAAATGTTGTTTCATTGGATCCAGGATAATTTGGTCTTTGAGTCGTATCTTTCTGTTCCTGGATGTTATAAAACTTTTTGTGGGGATGTGCTGAACACTGACTGTTACAGTGGCCCAGAGAGCTCAACCAGCTGCATGTTAAGAAAACACATGCAAATAAAACACAAACACATTCAGAAAACATCTTCATCAGTCACTCACACAACAACAGAAGTGCTTCCAGGGGACACTACAAAGTGAAGAACCAGGCTGGGACTCACTTGTTGTTCAGTGCTTTTCACTTCAAAAGTCACAAAGCATTAAACAGCCTGGTTCATCACTTTGTAGTGTCCCCTGGAAAAACTTCTGTTGCAAATGATTTTCTGAAGGTGTTTGTGTTTTGTCTATTAACATGTGTTTTCTTAAGTTGCGTTGTGTTGACCTCTCAGGGCCACCGTAGGCCGTGCAGTTAAAGCCCCCCCCCTCCAATGCTCAGTCATGTTGCTCTTAGTGTGAACACACAGACCTCTGTCACATGGTCGTGATGTCAGAGGTGACACACCTGAAGTCTGTCTGGAGGTGCATCAGCCACAGATGTGATGGTCCCCATAAGGCATGGTTTTATGGACACTTGTACACGAACACACAATCAGACAGGGCTTTCCTGCCCCTCTCTCCCTCCCTCCCTCCCTCCCTCCCTCCCTCCCCGCCAACCCATCCAGATGTTTTTTAAAAAAAGACCCTCTTTGTTTTCATTATATTAAAAAAATGAAACCTTGACCCCCACCTTCCTCCCCCATCCCTCTAATCCCTGCAGTGCTACGACCTCCCCCAACAACCAGAACCCACCCCTGACCCAGAACTCAGGCTGAGACACAGGAGAGCTTCAGTTTCAGAGTCCAGAGACCGGCTAAGATCACAGGCCTGACAAAGACACAAGAGCGAGGGAGACTAGGGCCGTGAGGAGGTGCAGAGACGACAGGTTGGGGGAGGAGGCCTCGTTCTGGACCATCATTCCAGTTCCTGTGAGACACAGACAGAGGTTATGTAACCACTCATTTTCACAAAGTGTACTGTTGCTGAATGAGTCTGCAGCTCACACTGTAAACAGGTTCCAACATTATGACCACACACATATGAAGTGAATAAAGTTGATTAACGGTGCTTCATGTCCTGGTCTGGGATCAGACCAACAGGTTTTCAGAGTCACAGTTCGGGATGTGGGAGAAAGTGGCAGGTGTGAGGAGCTGAGGGGGTCAAAGAGCTGTGGTCAGTGCTCCCAGTCTGCAGGGGGATGAACCCATGCTTCATCACTGTGTCAGAGCAGGGACAGCTCTCCCTCCTGGTCCAGACCGACTGAGGAACAAGTTTAAATTTAGTCGATGGTTCTTGGAGGAATGTATTATAACCCATAATGCATTGCAGCCTGCTTTGGGCTGTGTGGCTGCACCTTTTTTCTCCTGACTCACATAGGTGTTTTCAACATAAAAGACCTCTTCAGGCTGCAGTCAGTGGAGACGCCAGTGTGTGTCTCATACTGTGAATACAGTGCTTCTCTTTACTTTGTGTCTTCAGTGCAGATTTTTGTATGAACACCTTCGACTACAGATGCTGCACTGAGCTCAGTCACTGGTGCTGTATGAGCAGACGTGTTGGTGAAGATGGAAATGTACCAGGAAGTGAAATAAACTCTGAGGCTCACACTCAGTCCTGGTGTTTGACCTTTACACCTTTGCTCTGTCACTACAGAACTAAATCTAAATATCAAACTGTTCCATGTTTGTTTTAGATACTGCTGACATATTTATGATCAACATAACAGATATCCTCTCGTCCATATCTCTCAGATAACACGGCCTTGGAACAAAAACAGTCTCTGTTTCAGTCTCTGTAGAGGGGTCACTCTGTATCAAGGCACCGCCCAGAACTGAAGTATTATTAAACAGAAACCTAAAAAACTTTACACAATCATGTGAGAACTTTACTGTACAATCTGCAAATAAACAGACTTATTGTCTTATCTTATCTTTTGTTAATTAGAGCCCCCCCCACCCCTCCAGGAGTCGACATGCAACAAAGTCCCCTGGTGCATGTGAAGTGGGGACGTTATGGTCAGAGGTAACCAGGATGCTTCTGATAGAGGATTTTATCCAATCACAACTTGGACCACAACTCATCCATGAGTTAAATCATAAAATGACAGAGACAGAACAGGGAAAGGTTTTCACATTCCTGCCTTTTAAATCTGGCTTCCTGACCTGTATTAAACATGTAGAGGAGACTGGTGGTTGAATAAAAAATCACCTGATGCACTACACCTGCTCAATTTAGTGCTGATTCCACATGTGAGGAAGTAGCACCCTGCGACAGACACTGACAGTTTTAGAGGGAAAAAATACATTTTGAGGTAAGAAATTACTTATTTTTTTTACTTCATTTATTTCTGTGACAGCAGCCTACTGTGTGTAGTTGTAACTATACATATACATGGACACACACACACACACGCACACACACACACACACACACACTGAATTGTAACATTTCACTCCTTGTGTTTGAGACACAGACTGTAAATAAAGATGGGACCCTATGGGGATTGACTCACTGTTGGAGCCAGACTCTAGTGGCCATGAGAGGAACTGCAGGCTTTGGTACTTTGCATGTTGCATTTGTGTTTAAAACTATTTCTCTTCTCTTTGCTCTCTCCATAAAAATGCTACCAAACCACAAATAATGTTTGTTGTTGTTGGGTGCTACTGCTCAGTGCAGGTGTCACTGATTACAATGTTCCCATGGTAACATTAGTCTTAGGAAAACAGCACTCTGTAAAACCAGGTGTCCTCAGAGGACTGGAGTGATGTGGTACTTCTACAGATCCAGCTGTGGTGTGTGTGTTCTGGGTATCTCACCTGAGTCACGGGACACTATGATCTCATGTGCTGGCCCATCCCCTCCCTCTCCCCAGGACCGAATCTCCAACACAACGTAACCGTTGTCTTTTGGCAGCGGCAGACTGACGGATGTCTTCGCCTTGTCCAGAACCTTCAGCGCCGTCTGGCCCTCATGTTTGTACAGGACCTGATAAAACACAGAGAAACTGAATCATATTACGCTATTAAAAACATTACACTAAGAAGATGCATGTTTAGTGATGTTTGTAGGAGTTAACATGTTTAGTGACGTGTGTAGAATCTAACATGTTTAGTAAAGTGTGTGCTGCAGTGCTGTTGTTACAGCAGTTATCTTGTGATGATAAGTTGGTCCAGGGTTTATAAAGGTGATCTTTGATTTTGTTCAGCAATATTTTTACTGCTGCTCATTTCTCACCTGCAGAGGAGATTCTCATGTTGTTAGCTGTGTGTGTGCACCCAGGTGCTCTCCACAGGTAAAACTGTGTGTATGTTCTGGGCTCAGATGGTTGTGTGTTCACACAGAACATGAGGAGTTTTTACATTGTTCAAGTTTAAGTCAGGACACTGCAAGTCTGAATTCCCCAAGTTCTTCAACACAAACAATTTAATCATTTAATATCCAAATTGTGCAGTGTAAGGTAATTCTCATAGTGTCTCTTTCCCCTTTTTCTTGTTCTAGCCCTTCAGACATTGGTGCTTTGCTCTCAGGTCTCAGGTCAGACAAAGTCAAGCCTCAAGTTTTCTGCAGCTGCATCTTAAATCTTAAAGCTCCATATTTCCCTCTTCTTCTGTGTTTTATTTGAAGTGTTGATCCATAAGAAGACATATTTGTGGTCTTAAGAACCAAAAACCATCTCAATGTAGATTTACATCTGCTCTCTCAGGCTTCTCTCTGGAGTGCTAGTAACAACAGGTCGGTGAGCCAATCAGAAGAGAGGAGGCTCTGAGCCTCTCTTCTGATTGGCTGAGTGATCAAATAAATATAGCCGATTTCAGGTAAACACTCAGAGAAACCAAATCCAGCAAGGTTGGATGGTGGGTCCAGGTAGGCGGGGATTGGGGTGGGTTTGGGGCGTGGCTGATAGTGGTGACTGCTTTGTTGTGACATCACAAAGTTTCAGAAGTCCTGACGGCTGGTTTTAAGGCTCAGTTTCTGAATACAGGCTGTGTGCATTTCTCTGTGGACTGAGGCTTTGATACTTTCACAGTGTTAATATAGAAGCTAGACCTGCTTGATAATCAAACAACACATGGACATCTACCTTTAGTCTATATGGAGTGTTTTATTTATTAGGTCAGCCAATCAGCTTCTTCAGGACTATGTGGGTGTGGTTTAGCAACATGAACAAACAGCCTCACAGACATCATCAGTGTTTGAATAAAATATTGTCTAATCCTTTTTGGTCCAGGGAGGTACATGACACCTGAGCCCCGCCTACTTCAAACCAGTGAGGATAGCACAATGACAAACTCAAACAAATACATAAATCTGTCACTTCAAATAACCAGAAATGAGTGAAAGTTGTCCTCATCACTCACAGACAGAAGCTAATGGAGAAAATGTTTTAGGGTCTTCAAGTCAACACTTCAGTAAACTGAAGTACACTCAGTACTCAGTACACAAATGTTCAGTCAAACAGCACTCACTTTGTAGCCCAGCACAACTGACTCGTTGTGCATGGCCTTCACGTGGTCCCACCGCACCATTACCCATGAACCATCTGTCTTCCATGACACGTTGCCTGGGCGACGATTAGGAGCTGAAACAGAAACACAGACCTGTTTAAAAATGACTTTTTGAAATCATTAAGACTAAGATTAAAAAACAATAATACCAGAAGAGCAGTTCACCTAAGAAAAGACAATCACCTGAGAGTGAAGGAAAATGGAAAATTAAAGTCCTAAGATTATGTGAATATGACACATAAACAAATACTATGTTCTTTGCAGAGGATACAGCACATTGCAGCTAGTACTTAAATCCATTCACACTTTTCAAAATTCAACTTTTAGATTGTTGCACCAAGAGGAGAATCCCTTATCAAAACAAGCTGTTTCAGTAAAAGGTCTGTAAACTCCCAACATCCACACTTATACTGACTGCACAACTAAATAGCTTCAACTGACAGGTCTACTTGACGATGTGGCTCCAGTAAGAGGAGGGATCAGGTCTAATCCTACTGTTTCCTACTGTTCTGCTTCCTGAGCACTGACATCATCCACTGGCTGCTGCCTGAGGGGAAGAGTCCTGTGTGTGACGTTGTGTGTTTCTATGGAAGTTAAATGATGACAGTGAATCAACATCTAAGAGTGGAACACATTTGTAAACACAGAACTGGTTTAGAGATTGAGGAGTGACTCAAGCTCATCACCTTCAAATGATCTCACACTTTGTAAAACTTTGTTTGTAGCCTTCACATGAAAGTTCCAGTTCAGAGCAGAGTGACCAGCACCAGGTGACATTACCTCCCAGTGGTGTCAATCCCAGCTGACACTGGGTGAGAGGTGGGGTCCACCGTTTACTCCTGACCTCCACATGACTCCAGAGTTTTAACTATAGCAGAGACTTTCAGAAACTCTGCTGGACCTGTTTTATTTTGAAAACTCTGGGGTTGTGTTTTATTTTGAAAACTCTGGGGTTGTGTTTTATCAGCCTTGACTACCAGTGGTGAATACAACATGATAATGAATCACAGTGTTACTGACCTTGTTTTCTTTGCAGCTGTTGTTCAGTTACATTCTCTATTTTAATGCTACAACTGTCTTTGCTGTTCCTCCTACAGAGGATTTACTGTAACTAACCAACTGCAGAGAAGACAATGTTTATTGGGGGTATTCAAACCTGAACTTAGAGCTGTCCACTTGTGATCAGATCACATGAGATGGATGTTAATACCAGGTCTGAATAAGCCTGAACAGGTCTGAACAGGTCTGAACAGGTCTGAACAGGTCTGAACAGGTCTGGACAGGTCTGAACAGGTCTGGACAGGTCTGGACAGGTCTGAACAGGTCTGAACAGGTCTGAACAGGTCTGAACAGGTCTGAACAGGTCTGAATAGGTCTGAACGGGGCCTTAGAGACAAACAACCATTCACACTTTAGAGTCTTTGGACAGTGGGAGGAGGCAGGAGGAGAACATGTAAACGCCATACAGAAAGACCCAGAATCCTTTTCACTGTGAGCCTCACTGCTGCACCACTGTCCAGAATGTCATCATGTGTTCCATTATAAAACAGATCAATTGAATGTTTGACAGCAGAGCCAAACGCACCGCAGTGTGTTTGAAGACACTCCACGGATGAAAAGTAAGAGCAGCCTCTTGTTAAGTCTGATGAAACTGATATAAAACCAGACTCAGGTTTGATCTGCTGGATCGCTCTCACTCATTTCTAACTGAACACACAACACACCAGGACGTTGTTGTTGTGAGTGCTCATGTTGTGCGTGAGTGTTGCAGCCGTACGTGGTTTCCTGGTGGTGACGGTGGTGCGTGGTGAGGGAGGCCCGGTGCCGGCGCTATTGTACGCCAGTACAGCAATGTGGTATCGAGTGCTGGGTCGAAGTCCAGACACCCTGGCTGTCGTGTCCAGTCCTGCCGTCCTCACTCGGTCCGCCGCTGCCTCCCGCTCGTGCTGCCGCCAGTACCGGATCTGATCACAGCACATGATGCCAAACACACACTTACAAGCCTGAGCTGAAACACATTAGCCTCAGTGACAGTTTATTCTTCTTTTGACAGCATCCATCCTCATCAAGAAAGACACAATGAAAGTGATTTTACCAACAGGTAATGATCCTGCTGATGTCAGCACTGATAACATGAGACTGGAGATTAAAACAATCACAATAGATAAACTGAGTTTGAACTGTTGTAGAAACAACATTACAACCTTTTATATGAGACCAAAGGTTTTTTAAAACAAACTCTGTAATAAACTCTAATCAAAAACAAATCGGCATCCAAGCAAATTACTGGAGACATATTTTTCAGACCTGATCAACAAATCTGCATAGACGGACTGATTTAGGTCCCTCGATGGTGGTTCTAGGAATGACAGACTCTAGTAGAGTAATAGTAAGAAACAATATTATGATGTGGTATCATTTGTCAGCCTATTAGGACGAAGACTGATCTAACTGCACCCACACATCTGAATCTAATGAGAGATGTAATTAAACAAATTCTCTCTGAAGAAACAAGAAGAGAAATTTTACAAAATCACATCAATAACATGAAATGATCTGACAGGAGCTGAGATAGTGTCTTAAAGCAAAGTAAACAAATGACAGGAGGGAGTTCTGTGTTTTCTATTCTCATGGATGCATATGTCTGTAACATCTGTAACAAATGAGGGTTGTTACACACAGCTGGGAAGCATGTGGTGTTATTCACCTTTTGTGTGTGTACATATTGAAAGTGACAGACAACTGCAAATAACCAAGCAGAAGTCAAGAAGGACATTGTGACACTGTTTTAATGTTTATTCGACAAGGACTATGATTCTGACAGTGGTGCTGTGGACATTGGACAACCTAATGGACATTTCTATTCTATGTTTTTGTTTGTTTGTTTGTTTGTCTGGAGTTGATATTAATGTTTCATGTTTATTAAAGTAATGAATTACTACTGGTTGGAGACTGTTGTGTTTTCATATTGTGGAGTTATGGAATGTAACAAAATTTAAGTCATAAAAAAAGAAGAGACACTGCAAACTGATAACTGTCATATTTTGTGGTGAACAAGCTTTTTTAGTTTTTGTAGGCCTTTATTCTGTGACAGTCAGAGAGGCTCCGGTCGAAAAGTCAAAATAATCTCCTCTCTAACCACATCTCCTCGACCTCGATGGAAAACGACATGAGGTCATGGAAAGATCTGAAGGAGAACTAATAAGGACTCAGGAAAAGACAATCGCTGTGCGGAGAGAATCCGACTGCACTCACACTAAGGTTTTTTTTTTTTTTTTGCTTAGTTTATTTTATAACACATGGAGGATAAATCATCCTTTTCTAACCACAAAAACTAAACCACTAAACCACAAAAAAACTTCCTGGTATGCACTCTGCGCCCCTGTTGAAGGCTACCTCTGCTTTTACATTAAAGGGAGCCATGGTACATTTCAGATCATGTCTGCTGTGCTCACCTCGTATCCTCTGAGGATGCCGTTGGCACTGAGCTGCTGGACGGGCTCCCATGAAACCTGGATCTCAAAGGCGGTCAGTGCTGTGGCGTTGATGCTCGACGGTCCCACTTTTGGCTCTGAGAGGAGGTCAGAGGTCAGAACAGGCAACACACAGTGTACACTGTCTCAATATGTCATTAATAGAGGAACAAACTGATGTTCATGTCACTGTCAGCAATAGTGAGTGAGCTGACTGTGCTGAAAGCTGATGTGGCCCTCTCATGGCTATAAGAAGTACTGCAGGTGCAGGCAGTTCATGTTCGCTGTAAAGTTCAATATTACAGTTTTAATTTGTCTCCACCTGTTTCACTACACAATAATATACACAATATGACAATAATATCTTATTAAACCATCACTGATAGCAACATCTTCCTGATATGGCTGATAAAGCTACTGTAGAGTGATCAGATTAATCCAAATAGTTCATGTTCATAAAAATAATAATTATGACAATAATTTTAATTATGTTACAAATAATATGAATAAGTTGCTGTGTAATGCAAAGTTCGCTGGAGTTGTAACATTAGACATAAAATAAATTCAATAGTCTGACTATTACGTATTATTAATAATGCTGGTTACTGTGATCACACTGATCCATTGTAGTGAGGCAGGGAGGCAAACCAATTGTGCATTTTATGACTAAAGCATGAAAGTTTCAGGATATAATCTACATACCCCAAGGTTTTATTTCACACGTTGAAGCAATTTTTATCTGACCCCTGGTGACATTCAGAGGTCATTGATCTCAGCATTGCACTTTTCCAGTTTTTGCCCCATTCCTCTATTATAATCATGTACTGTATATCTTGTTCTAATAAAGATGCTTATTTGCTGTTGGGGCCATGTAACTTCATTTTTCTGAGAGAACCAATTTTGCAGGGGTTAAAGTAGCTATTTAAGCAATTATATTACATAAATATTCAGTCCAACATCACAACCTCGAGTGTGATATTGCTTTTATACAACAGTTCTGCAAGCGCCATATTAGTTAAATAAGCAACAAAAGATTATGATTTGTTTGTTTATTTCTACGCCAACACAAACTGAACTGGTACTAGACTGTTGCTTAGCAACACATAAACCTTGTCCTGACCTGTACAGCGCACACTGGCTTGCTATTCTGGCTACACGTTACCTCAGGTGTGCGCTAAAGTATCCAAGCTTCTTCCCTTCATCCTTTTCTGACGACCAGACATCATTTAATTCAAATGTTATTTCAGGAAATATTTTCAAATGATCAAATATACTGTATATTAAATGACATGGTCGGAACTAACTGTTGTATAACAAGCTTTATGCAACAGTTAGTTCTGACAAGTATGTTGACCTGTGTTGATGACTGAATAAAAAATACTTCAACTCTAACATAAAGACTGGAGGTTGGGGTCAGGGGTCATTGGCTCACCTTCCTCTGCAGAGTGGACCACAGCGATCTGGCTGAAGGGACCTTCTCCTCTGCGGTTGTAAGCTTTGATCTTCACCTCGAAGGGACTGTACGGTGTCAGGCTCTCATTGTAGTAAACATAGCGGGACGACTCCACGTAGGGAATCCGCACCACCGTCCACGACGACGTGTCTTTCCTCCTAAAGGCCAGGACATACCCGAAGCTGTCCCCATTCTGGTACTCTCTGGCCATGGGCTGAGGGATCCAGGAGAAGACTGACATGTGAACCTCTACAGAGACGAATGGGAGCAAGCCAAATGTGTGTGTGTGTGTGTGTGTGTGTGTGTGTGTGTGTGTGAGAAGGCTGTCCAACTGTAACATCAGTATTAATGGTTCTCTCACAGACTGTCCACAGTCCTGCAGACGTCCTATGATGATGTACATAAGAATCACAATTTTTGGATTTAAACTGAGGGTATGAAGTTTGAAAGTCATGGTTATTAATCATGGAACAGCCTTTCTCAAAGTGTGGTCTGTAGACCACTAGTGGTCCACAAGTAAATGTATTAAACATCATGTCTTAAATGTGTTTTTCTCAAACTGTCTGAGTGACCATAAAGCCTGGTAGTGAGTGATGTATATGTGTTGTAAATTCAATACTTTATTATTTGAATTGGTTGTTTTACAGTGTTGATGGACTTCACTGAAACGACTGTTGTAGCTGAGTCACATAGCTACTTTGTTTATTTTTTATGATTCACATCAACAATGATCAGTGTGACATTTGAAAGGAAATGTGATGAAGCTAACAGTTAGCTGACCTGGGACTGAGCTACATTTCACCTGTTATCAGCCTGTTAACTATCAAACACAATGTACCTGAAACCTCAGACACAACAGGACAGTGTTCAATATGAAGTTTTACCAGTAATGTAGTCACCACCACTGAAACTCACAATAAACCCACATGAATCCAATTACCAACTGAAACTACAGGTTCTGCAGGTCATTAGATCAGATGACTCACATTAATAAATACTGACAATTAAACTGCTTTCTATTATGCTGCAGTGCACATATGTACACACACAGCACACACACATACACAATGCACTGTGAGTCATCCACTCACCGTCCAGGTGACAATGAGCTCATTGCGGTCTCCTCCTCCTCCTGCAAGTCCACTGGGGGCCACTGTGGGAGCTGGGGGTCAAATATACAGACACAAGTTGATACACATGACATAATCCACAGAAGAAGAACAGGTAGGGATACCTGACTACAACATTAACATTCAATAGATACTGAAACTCACTCACAAGTCAAATCAGGTCTGTGCAGAGATTAATACAGTGTGACATGTATAGCAAGAGGGAAAAGAATGAGGAAAAATAAAGGGATAAAACATAAATTATATTTAAAAAAAATAATTCATTAAATTAAATTGAATAAAAACAACTCTCTCACAAAAATTAATACTATTGCACAACTGTTGTATTAGACGGCATTAGCTTTAACTAGGTGTTCCTAATAAACTGCCAACTGACTCTATGTCAATAAATAAATACTTCAAAAATATATAAATAAATATGTTAAGAAAAAAATGAACAAATAAATGATTCTTTTATATTTGGTTATTTCTCTTTATTATTATTATATTATTTCCTGCTCTGGGGTTGTGGAGCGGAGCAGACCTCTACACCACCGGCTACATCAGCTGCTCGCAACATAACACACTGAGTTTGAGTTGCATTGTGAGTAACATACGTAGACTCCAGGTTGTTCTGTTGCATCGGTTTTGATCGTTCTGCTTTTTTTAAACGTCCAATCTTAAGTGTGATAATGTTACAGGGCTGAAACAGACTGCCACATGTTAGATTCATTTTTATGATATTGATTTTTCTAACTGACTTCCGAATAAAGCTGTAACTCTCTTGTTTGTGCTCAGTGAGGGAAGCTACAGTTCAACCACTGCATCACTGCTCCTGCTCTGACCAGACTACAGAGCCGCAGTCAAAGGAAACTTGGATTAAAGGTGAAGTGACTTCCAGTGACCACTTCTCCATTCTTTTCAGAGAGTGTGTATGCTGACTGGAGGCGACCTGGGGCGCCTCACCTGCTTGCTGTGTGCGGATGGTGTGCGAGGGCATGCTGGGCTCTCCGCTGCCCAGGATATTGCTGGCGATGACCTGGAATTCATAATCCATCCAGGGCATCAGTCCCATCACGCGAGCCGACTCTGCGTTCCCCTCGATGTTCACTGGGTCTGAGGCAGGAGACGTGAGGAGATGTTACGAGGTGAGACATCAAGATCAAACTAAACCTGTGTTTTGTTTTCAATATGGTCTCTGAAATATCAAAGATATTGACGAATGTCCCTCATAAAGAGTGGACATTACAGGGTGTCCAGGGTCAGTTTCCATTTCCAGCTACTATAGAGGGGCTATTCAACTAGTTTGTTCAGGGCCAGATTTTCCCCGAGCTATTCTCATTATGTATATACACTGGACACAACATGGCACCACATTTTCTTTTAACTTTTATTTTGCCAAAGAAAATAAATAGGCCTCCGTTAAGGAATCAGGCCAAATGGTTCATTTGATTTTCTGTGCAACACAAGCTGTGATGTTAATAAAAGTCAACACATCGTTTTCTACAACACGTCATGTCAGTTGTCTGACATATCATTTGGTGGATTGTGACATCTCTTACAACACTACATCACAGCATTTTCTAAGTGACAGAAAGAAGCAAACAACAGAAGAGAGAGAGAATTCAAAAGTCCAAGATGAACTAATCTTGCCTGAGCGTTTGATGCCACACAAACATGTACCTCTAAAACTGAGCCAAACCTCAACCACTAGATCTAGATTGGTTTATTTATTGGTCTGTTCTGTGATTCAAGACTTCACTTTGTATGTAGTATGAAGTAGCTCTTGTTCACATGTCACATTTCTTATGGGATGTTTAGGTTCACCCCCACAACACCTCTGTGACCCAGCTGCACATCTCTAGTCACTATGTCCTGGATCCACTGTGTATGTCTTCACTGTGCTTATTTAGTCTGACCACACACACACACACACACACACACACACACACACGCACACACCTGTCCTCATCCTCTTCCACTGTGATGACAGTGATGAACGGCCCATGATGATGTATTTGCCAATAGGACTGTGATTATCATAGCCTCGACTCCACCTGAGCTCCACTGACATCTCAGCAACGTTCTTCACCAGTAAACCTCCAGGAGGTCCTGGGGGTCCTGGGCACAAGGAAAAAGGAATACCATCATTTATCATTCTCATTACAACTCTCATCTATCAGTTGTTCAAGCGACAATAAAACCATGAATCTGACATGTCCTGACACCTCTACCTTTACCTGATGATGGGTTCAAAATAAACTCACTGACTCTACTCTTATTTTGCTCTGTATCTTAATAATAATAATGATAAATAAATAAAAATGAATAAATAACCACAAAGGATACAGATAAATAATTGTATATAAGTAGTTGAATGACATAACATTTCTTTCTTCCTTTTTCCCTCTCCCCTCCTCTATCCTCTTTCTCTCTTTTTTGATCTCTTCACCCCAGGTAGTGGACAGTAGTTCATTACAGATGTTTCTCTGCCACACACTCTTTAACACTGTCGCATGTTATCATTATAGAAGTATTGATTAACCAGGTGAGCTAGCAGCTTTGTTTCCTCTGAAGTTGTGCAGAGCTCTGACCACTCAACCAACCTCAACGATTCAAACCCTCCTCTTTCTCCTCTGACCTGATGCCTTCAACCGACCAGGGCCTGGGACCAGGTCACCAGGTCCACTACCTGACAGCCTGAATTCTGGGGAACAGTCTCACCTGACCAACTGTTCAACAACATCATACTGTATTTGCCTACTTGAAGAGCAGGTGTGGAGGAGGAGCTGCCTCGGGGGGAGGGGCCTGTTTTCATCAGAGGACTGAGTTAAGGTCTTCTTCCTCTTCTTATGCCCCCCCCCCTTTCTTCTTCTGCTGCTCCTCCTTCTTCTTTTTCTCCTTCTCCTTCTTCTGCTTCTTCTTCTTCTTCTGTAGAACATCTGGTGGTTTCTTGTCCTCGTTTGTCTGATTTATTTAGGCTGCTGCACGGGTGGGTGGAGGCTTTAGGAGAGGTTTTTTTCATTTTCACATTTTTGTTTATGGCCCAAGGTACACTGTTAAAAAGAAAGACACTGGTTCTTATCGATTTCTTGTTAGCAAATGCTAAGCTAGCAATGTGGAAAAGCCGTAAGAACCATATGTCAGGTGTGGGCTGGATTGAGCCGGTGCTGTGTCTGAAGGCTCTGGTCTCAGCTGGGCTCAGAATAGAGCGCTCCTTTTACAGACCGACCTGCAGCCTGGATGTTTTCAGGGATGTGTGGGGGATCAGGCCGGTCCTGTGTTCCACTGGGGATGATGGGTCACTGCAGCTCAGCTTTTAGTTTTTTAAGTTGTAGGTAGGAGTGTGTTGTTGTTGTTGTTGTTGTTGTTGTTGTTGTTGTTTTGATTGTGGGGTTTTAATTGTTGACTGGTAATTTATTAGAAGCTTTGAAATGGACCATTTAAGATTTTTGGCATAATGTGTCCTAAATAAAGTGAAAGTCAAAAGTATTCTTCTTCTCCTGCTCTTCCTCCTCGTCCTTCTTCTTCTCCTGCTCCTCTTCCTCCTTCTTCTATTTATAATCCTGCTGCCTGTATTCTGCAGGTCTGCAGGACTGAACTCTGTGGTGTCGCAGGTTTTTTCTCTGACAGTACCTGCAGTACAGTTAAGAACGAGATGACTCTTCTTACCTCGAACCACCAGTTTAGCCGATGCCGAGGCGCTGTCCACCACAGTCTGAGCCATACAGACGTAGACCCCCGCCTGACTCAGCTGAGTGTTCACAATCAGCAGATCACCAATGTTTTCTTTCTGAAACAGAATAGGCAGAGAGATGGAGAGTAACACACAGAGGAACTAGACCACACATGGCTAAGGTACAGACTACAGGAGTCAAGCCCACCTCCAGCTAATAATAGTGTCTCATCACATCCACACTCATTATTAAACACATGAAGTGAATCTGGTCCAGCAGCTCAGTTCCCTCTGGCTCTGTGCTCGGGGACCATGAAATGAAGCGGTTACAGACTGTGGAGCTGGAGCCCGTTGTGTCTGTTCATGCTCAGGCCTCTGTTCTCTGTTCTGGTAAGAAACCTCCAAACTCTGGTGTCAATGGAACATTTACTTTTGACAGCAGACCTCAAGAAAATAAATAGAAGTGAAAGCGTATATTCATCAAGTAACAATTACACTCCTTTCTGTAACAAAGTCGTATCTTTGTGTAAATCTTTACTCGTAGTGTAGTATTTCGTACATCAAGTATTTTACTAAACTTTAATTGTTACTGAGTGAAAACAAAAGTCACCACCTGGCAACCTCGACAAGTAACTAAATAACAAACAGCTGTCTGTATAATGTAACACAGCTCAACAGCTCCACACACACATCCTCCACAATGATCACACAGTTTGATCAACAACTATACAACAATTAATATATGCAGGATTGTTGTAGTAGACTACATCAGTTTTAGCTAAATGTTCCTAATAAACTGACAACTTAGTGTATATGTGTAATTATCAGTTGTATGCACAGGCTGCAAAGAGCCTGACTGGAATATATTGGTTGCTTTCAGTGCTGTTCTCCTGTGAAGTGTAATGAAACACCACTGCATACACACCTTGCAGCCTAAACATGTTCTTTAATTTCATAGTTGTATCTATGTAATTGTTCTCACCATATTTTTACCCCTCATCTTCCCCACTCATGTTGAACATTTTTACAGTGATTTTACTTGTGTAGTTAAATCTCCCAGTACTCTTTCCACCCCTGATATTCACACACATTAATGACAGTAGAAAGTAAGAGCAGCTGTGAGGGGACCAGACTCTGGACTGCACCTTATCGAGATCTATAAGTGTTCTTTACATGAGGGATCAGGTCTTTCAGCTGAACTGAATCCTTAGTGTCACAGCAGCAGCTTTCTGAGCTGATGCTCTTGTCACAGAACCGGTTCAGCAGCAACACACAGCAACTAATGACTGTTTTTCAGTACAGCAATCATCAACAATTTGTAGATTATCTTCTCCATAAATCGACTAATCGTCAGAAAATCAGGAATAATACTAGTTAGAAAAAGCTCATGTTGGGGGCGCCCTGGTGAAGGCTCACTCCCAACCCTCAGCCCCTTGCTGCATGTCATCCCCTCCCTCTCTCCCTCCCTGACTTTCCTGTCTCTCTCTCACTGCAACTATCAAATTAAAGGCAAATGATGCCCAAAAAATAACTTAATAAAGCAAATAACCAAAATCAAGAAGCTGGAACAGGGGATTGTTTGTTTTAATAGTTGTTGATACTTTTCTGTCATTCATCTAACCAATGAATCCACTGTGTTGCAGGTTATAGGCGTGTATTGATCCCATGCTGATATTGGATATTGGTCCGATACTGACTCAGATAGCTGGATCAGGTATCAGTGACAACAGGGCTGATGTATTCAATCCAGTCCCATGTTATTCTATGTTTACATCTATATGTGTGCACTACATCAGGAGTGTGCTGGTAGACTATGAGGAGCGCTAAGGTAGCATGGAGGGAGCTAAAAACAATGCTTCAGGTATTTAACCCTTTCTACGCCAACAAGTTCTACAGCTACTGACAATATCTGCAAAGCCAGTGTTTTGAGGTGTGACAGCAGCACTGAAAATTATAACACAACCAACAACTGACACAACAAGTAACCAAAAGTTCAATCAAACAAACAGGACGATTCGAAAAACAAATGTTCCTCACAGATAAAACATTGATCCAGTCTCTTCCACACAGTGAGGCAAACAGCTGATTGAATAAACTGGTATGGGATCAGTACTTGGTATCAGCTCTTAACCAAAGCCCAGGTATCATATCAGGACTGAAGAAAACACATCGGTGCATCCTGATAGGCTGACAGGGGGTGAGTCAGCCCAGCAGCACAGTCTCAATGAGAAGTCCTCAAAGAGAGACGCCACAGAGACTTCTGGACCGATGCAGCAGGATTTGTCCCGGTGTGTCTGATGGCCACTGCGACTATGGCTGTCCTTTTTCTATTATTGAGGGCGGGTGCTCATCAACCCAAAGCTGCACGGGTCGACAGCGACGCAGTGTTTCAACCAACAGATGTCACAGCTGGGCTTTCTAACAATTATATCTTAGATTTCCAACTGAGCTGCTCCAAATGAACCCATGCTCAGGCGTGGTGGGCCAGCAAGGCGTAGAACACACTGGCAGAAACCCTGGTTACTGAGCTATGAACCTTAGAAACAGTGTCTAGATAGACCTGGTTCTGTACCAGAAGCTGACTGAACCTTTAAGACTGACTGAAGACAGTCTGAAAGCATCTGTAAAAGTCTCTTCATATTCTATATTTCTGCTTCTTTTCATCAAATCCCATGAAAAGACCCACTACAGCTCCAGCTGCACCATCTTCTCTAGTTTGAGCAGAATGTGCTAAAAACTAGTGTCCAGCAGTTTTAGGAATTTTAAGATAAACTATATATTTGTGTGGTGTTTTAAAAGATTTACACCCTCATTTTACCAAACAGTTGTACAGACAAAGAATTGTCCCAACCACCTTCTCTCCACCATACACCACAGGACTCACCCCTTCCACCCGATGGTACGGCCCGGCAGAGTCCTCCACGTCCAGCAGGACCCCGTTGAGGGCCCAGGTGAAGGTCAGGTCCATGGTGGGATCATGGGAGGCGTGGCACTGCAGCGTCACATTCTCGCCCTGATTGATGTCAGCGTTGGAGGGAGCCAGTGTGATCTTAGTGGCATCTGAAAGAACAGAGCTGGGTCAGATGAAATCCAGCAGAAGAAATGTTTCTGGGTAATTAATAAAAGAATAGTCTGAGATTTTGTCATGTATGTGTGTACCTCTGACAGACAGGTGTCCGGTGCTGTTGGCCTTGCCCAGGTAGTTTTCAGCAAAGCAGGTGTATTTTCCTTCATCTGCCCGGCTGATGTTGTAGATCCACAACACTCCATCTGATGTCACAGTGACTCTGAGGAGACACAGGTGGGTCAACAGCGCCTCCAGCTGGTTGCTCACAGTACTGCTCTCAGGTGATGCAGTCCAATACAGTTTCACTAACTATGGCTGTACATATGTTCGGTACTGACATATTCTTGAATATGTCACATGAATTTCATATTTACACTGACAGAAACAACAGTATCACTCATTATATCCAGTTCAGTTTAGCATCTTGTTTTTGGTTCCTCTTTGATTCAAGTCATATCAATTAATTAAATTCTGCTTCTGATGATCTTCATGATTCAATGAGGTGAAATGAGAACAAACTAGAATATTAGAAAACTAGAAATAATTTCACTCACAAAAGTGAAACTGAGGATAAACTGTAAATAAGAGCAAGAATTATCATTTATTTCCCTCTTCAGTCCGATGATGAACAAACTGTTATGAACATGTGATGCAGATAAAACAGTTAAAGTTCATGTCAGACTGTTTCTGCTGCAGAGGAGAGAAAGAAAAGAGGAGAGGAGTAGTTGATGTCTGAGTCAGTCTGACTGAAATGTTTTTTTACAATAAAGGAAATATTGAACAGTGTGTGGATCATTGTTGGTTTAGTTTTTCTCATTTCTCATGTTGTTCTGAGTTGCAGTGATGAAGAAGAGAGTAAAAGCATCATCACTGTCAGGAGTCCTGTCAGATTAAAGAACCTGTGTTTAGGTCAAATGAAGTTATAATAGTTATTTCGTTTCTTAGAATTCTTAGAAGCTCTGTTTTAATCCATAAATATCTACTGATCTTTGTTATTGATCAATTTATTGCAAACTCTTTTGTCCCTGTCAGGATCCTTTTAGGTTAGGAGTTCAGCATCAGTTACTATGGTGATTGGTGACCAATGCTGTAGGACTGAAGGCTCAGAGTTAAACTTGAAGTTACCTCAATGACCTCAGATCCTGCTTCATGGTACAGGACTCAGGCATCTCTGCATGATCTCATGTTTGTACTAAATAATGGCAAAATGTGTTTTATTCTCAACAAACTACAACAGCAGTTCACATCTCCGACATCAATCAATCCAGTTTTACACATATGTGGGAGCTTGACTCGACAGCTATCTGTCTACATTATTTGAATGAGGAGCACGGAGTCAACAGATGGAGGCGGGGCCAGCTCCAGAAATGACCAATTACATGAGTTCCTCTCATCCCCTTTAAAGGCAGCAACAGGGAGGGAGAGGCTGAGAGAGAAACGTTCATCTCCATTAACCACCTGACAAACACACAACACATCGCCCCAAATCTGCTGCCAGCGTCACAAGTAAGTGATGTGTGTTGGTGCATGCAGCTGCTGGAACATCAGCAGGGTGGTTAAACTGTCCTCATGTTAAATGACTGGTGAACACACAAGCTAGCTTGCAAACACATACATAACATTAGACTAACGCTAGCTTCATTCTAAAGCTGAATGATGTGAAAAAAACATCATACTGTGATGATTTTGGCAGATATTTCAAATTGTGACATGAGTCATTTTTAATTTTCACTGGTAAAAAATATAAAAGTAATGTGAATTTTGTTGGGTCTGTACCAAACAAGCATGTTAACTTATGTCTGGAGAATATCATTTGTCTCTGACGCACCACAATGTTTGTCTTTATGAAGGTCTGTTGTGACACGTTTTTATCTAAAATATTGCAGCTCCTGTAATTTGGATATTGCACTTGGTCCTGCTGTGATTTAGATAAGATTTTGTTAAATTTTTCAGCCCTAATTAATTCACATACTCAAATGTCCATGTCCATTTACCTTTGCAAAGGAGTTCAAAGATCTGTCCTCACCTGAGGAACCAGTGAGGCGGGGGAACCAGAGAAGTGTTGCTGTGGATGTATGGATCCTAGCTACTGTCTACACATTTGTCAGTGATCCCTGCTTGCAAATATTTTTTTCATAGGTGAGTGCAGGCAAGGGAAATGAATCCAGCGATGTGACTGGTCAAACTCTACTTGTTTTGATTTTAGATTGGCCGGACGCTCATTGACCTGAGGACAACTGGTCAAACTCATAGACAGCTGCAGCTTTTTGTGTTCCTATCATCCTTACCGCGGACAAACCTTTATTCTAAAGCCCTTACATACAGGATAGTTTTGAGCTTTAGCATACATGTTGTATTTAGTGATATCTCTGAGCACATGTGTTTCTTAGGATTGTCTTTTTCTCTAAGTATGAACGTATGCTTTTTTAATATGTGCTTTTATTATTTTGAATCCATATTGTGCTTAATATTTCTTACTTAGTAACAGTGAGATGGTGCAGGTTTATATATTAACATCTAATAACATCTAATAACATCTAATTTTACAGTTGTGTTTCTGATGTCATGTAGCCACTCCCCCTATGGTGGTTCACAGATGCACTTCATCAAATAATCAAGCAATTATCTTCTAGCCTCAGATGTTTATATATACATGGTCTGAGTTACCACTGTCTCTTACGCTGATGATGGCTGATGATGGCTGATGATGGCTGAGGGAGATGCCAGCATCTCCCTCAGCTTTTTGTGTAGTTTTGACTGACACATGGTCCCAGTGTACTCTGATGTCAGAGTGTGCGCATGTTGGCCGGTCTTTTAATGTTAAATCCTGACTGATAGAGATTTAAATCACTGAAGAGGTGATGCTGCTGTGCTTCCTGTAAAATCAGAAACTGCAGATTGAAGACAGATCATTTCTACTGGTGTGATGAACTCAGTCCACATGGAACAACAGTGCTGATGTTTCTGCTGAATTCCAGGTCACAGGATTGCAAGGTTTTAAAATGTGAAGTGATTGCAGTGCACTGTGAATGAAAACCACATTGACCCTGTTACTACTCTACCTGCTACTGTTGGTGAGCAGCTCCGTCCCACGGCTCCAGAACAGGCTGGGCTTCGGGGCGGCTCGAGGGCGACACTCGATCTTCACCTGCCCCCCTCTGGCTGCTGGGATCAGCTTCCGTACCGGATTCAGTCTGAAGTCTGGGGCCTGAACTGGAGGAACAGGAAGCAAGATGGAGGAACAGAGTACAGAGAGCAGAACAGGGAGGAGGGCATGAGGTGATGGATGGATGAGATGCAGAGAGAGGGAAGGATGGAGAGAGTCAGATGAAAGAAGATGGAGGAATAGTGATCTGCATAAAGAAAAATCTGTCACAGCATCAGTCTCAGGGACAGCGGAGCCTCCTCCTACCTTGGACTCTGAGCTCAGCGGTGGAGTAGATGGTGCCATGTTTGTTTTCAGCCACACACTGGTACATCCCAGAATCCTCCAGGGCCAGGTTACTGATCTTCAGACGAGCTCCATTCACCTCCACCCGGTCCTTAGAGAAGAGAGGGAAATGAGGGGGGGGGGGTGAAGCACATGTTTAGGGTACTCCGTGTGTGGGAATTAACATAGTAACATAGTCTTCTTCACTCAGTGAGGAGGAAGAGCCCTGTTCACATCCACTCTCTGTCTGCGGATATTTCTTCAGCCTGTACCTGCCCCATGTAGATTTATTTCTTATTATCATTTTTATAATATTAATATGGGACGACACGGTGGAACAGTGGTTATCAATGTTGCCTCACAGCGAGAAGGTTCTGGATTTGACCCCTGCCTTTCTGTGTGGAGTTTGCATGTTCTCGCTGTGCCTGTGTGGGTTCTCTCTGGGTACTCCGGGTACACCACAGTCCAAAGACGTGCACATTATGTTAATTGGCCACTCTAAAGTGCCCATAGGTGTCAATGTGAGTGTGAATGGTTGTTTGTCTCTATGAGTCAGCCCTGTGATCGACTGGCAACCTGCCCAGGGTGTACCCCGCCCTTGCCCAATGTCAGCTGGGATTGGCTGCAGGCCCCCTGCAACCCTATAAGGATAAGTGGTATAGATAATGGATGGATGGATATTAATATAATATTAATATGATTTTGTACTTCTGTCTGACTATTATTAAGTCTCTATGTGAGACATCATTTACTAATAAACTTTATAGTCTGGTTGAAACATGAGTTTTCCCAGAATTTAATTCTTCCTCTCTGCTCTTAAACAGTAGCCTACACAGGAACTTGTGCTGTGTAGCCATTGGCAGCTACTGTTAGAGCAGTGAAGAAGAACTTGATTTCCAGTAAATGGTGTGACGTTAGCCATTAGCAACATGTTAGAGTGGAAAGGCCCATCAGTAAAAAGACAACATGTTCAGTATGTAGGGCTTTAATATGGAGGAGTGGCTCAGTGCCAGGACAACTGGTGAGGGAAGTGACTGACAGTTCCGTTAGAGTTCATCATTCATGTGTCTGTTCACGTTACAAAGAGTTTATCCTGAGTTATAAAAACATGACAGACAGGGTCAGTACTACACAGCTGTTAAAATAACTTCTTTAATGCACTGGTATCAGATCAGTTCCCAGGATTGGCTGAAACACAAGTTCAGTTATCAGATCATCTCAGCCCTGTGTGAATCAGGCTTCAGCTTGCTGTGTCAGTGTCAGTGTCAGTGTCAGTGTGAGTGTCAGTGATGACAGTGAGTAAATAAATGTATGTAGTAATTCACCACGTATATGGTCAAATTCACACATCAGAGGAGAGGCTCAGAGCCTCCTCTCTTCTGATTGGCTCACTGACCAGTTGTTACTAGCGCTCCAGAGAGAAGCCTGAGAGAGGAGATGTAAAACTACACTCAGATGATTTTTGGTTCTTAAAACCACAAATATATCTTCTTATGGATCAACACCTCAAATAAAACACTGTGTAAAATATGGAGCTTTAATAGAAAGACATTATTTCCCTCTAACACTGTAAGTTAGTATGAAAACTGGTAGACTTTCTTTGAGTCAAATTATTCCCTCCAATTGAATAAAAGGAGGATGTGAATGTTTCACATCAACTCTTTTTTTTAAAACAAGGTTTACTGACCATTTGTTGGGGAAGAGGAAGCTACAGCTAAATTAGCAGTGCTGGAATGAGTGTGTTCACATAGCTTTGTGTGCGGAGGTGCTGTGTATACACTACAGTGCGACAGTACTGCCTGTGTGTGTCACCTGTGTGCTGAGTGGCTGTCCGTTGCGTAGCCAGCGTATGGAGGGGCGTGGTTTACCAGCAGCAACACAGCTCCAGTGCAGCTCTGAGCTGATCTCCACCTCTGAGTCGCTCATCACCTGCAGCCACTCGGGCTGAGCTGGAGGGTGGAGAAGAATGACCAGCAGGACACAGTGAAGTGAAGATGTACTGACAGACAGAGACATGAAACCTGATAACAACACACGTCTCTTCTCCACCTTGCACAGTGATGCGTCCCTGGTATGTGTCACTTCCTTCAGAGTTGTAGGCTTCACACTCGTAAACACCCTCATCATCGAAGGAGAGGAATGGCAGGGTGAGGGTGGGGCCATCAGCAGAGGAGCCCGCCTTGGACGGCATCAGTCCATCCACCTTCCTCCATCGCAGTTTAGGAACTGGACTGTTGACAGAGAGTGGAGGGAGGGTGGAGGTGATATAGAGGGAGAGGAGGTGAAACAGTACAGAGGGAGGATTAAAGGAGGATAGATGTTACTGAACAGGACACAGCGCACAACAGATCCAGTGATGTCCGAGGTGGGGACTTACTTTCCATAGGCGAAGCACTCTAACTGGACGGTGTGTCCTGCCAGGGCATAGGTCTCTGTTGGGAAGCGTACCTTAATGCTCGGAGCCGACTTCCTGGGATTCGCTGAAATAAAATAAACTGTAAATATTCAGATGAATTCATGTTCACATTGTGCAGCTCTGATCTGATCTAAGAACCTGC
Source organism: Seriola aureovittata (assembly GCF_021018895.1). Taxonomy (NCBI): domain Eukaryota; kingdom Metazoa; phylum Chordata; class Actinopteri; order Carangiformes; family Carangidae; genus Seriola; species Seriola aureovittata. The sequence goes on from NC_079365.1 coordinate 819,330, forward strand.
TGCCATGACGTTTGGACACCCAGGATCCACAGAGGAGGGTTTCTGAGGATTGTGGGCACTACCTGACCTTTCCTTTGGCACCATGTACCAGGACCCTGTGAGGTCAAATCTAATGGGCAGATACCAAATAAATGTACTGAGCATGTGGAGTTCTCCAGATGATTAACTCTTTCCATTCTGAGCTCTAGATAAATAATTAGTGTCCATGTAACACACAGTGTAGGAGCAGGGCCCAGTGTTAAAGTCAGACGTTCAGGAACTATGAAGAAGCAGTCACTTCATCTTGTATTGTTGTGTGTTAGAGAAAATAGCTGTGCACTGAGTCTACAGCTGCTTCAGGAAGTATTCAGACCCCTGCACTTGTGTTGTAGATTTGATTTTAAATGGATCCGCCTCCTCTCCGCAAACCATAGCGACAAAGTGAAAACACATTTTTAGAAATTTTTGCAAATGTATTAAAAATCAAAAACTAAAATCTCTCATTTCCAAAAGTCTTCAGACCCTCAGTCCAGTTCTTTGTAGGACCCCCTTCAGCAGCAGTTCCAGCCTCAGTCTGCTTGAGTCTCTATAGACTCAGACTGGACAGGAAGTGTCTGTGATCTGTCCTCTTCAGGTCTCTCCAAAAATGGACTATGGACATGCTTCAGTGTACCAATGGTGTCATCCAGCTGCTGACCAGGTCCTGGTGTTTGGAGATCAGAGAGTTTGGTTCCTCCTTGTCTCGGAGTCTTTCAAGTCCGTCTGTAAGACTCCAGCAGACTGTCTCATGTCTTTGACCCTCAGTGTCTCTGTCTCGTCTCTCCACCATAAACACCTGACTGATGCTTCTCCTTCCAGCAGCTTCTCCATCTCTGCAGAGGAATTCTGAAGCTCCTCCCTGACCCAGGTCCTTCTCACCTGGTCCCTCAGTTTGTCTGGACACCAGCTCTAGAAGAGTCCTGGTTCCAGACGTGTTCCACGGTTCTCCTGAGAACACTCAGAGCCTTGTGTCCTGATCTCTGTCTCACCACAGAGGTCTACAGAGTCCAGACCTGCAGGTGAACTGTGGGACCTGATACACACAGGTGTGATTCTCTCTCTCTCTCTCTCAGCTGTCCAATCAGCTCAGTTCCCCACAGGTGTCAAGATCTAGATTCATCTCAAAGATAAAAAAAATCAAACAGGAAACAGCTGACCACAGTTTGGAGCCACAGAAAAGTGTCTGAAGGCTTTTTTGTCTTTTAATAAATCTCTAAAAACATGTTTTCACTTTTCCATCATGGGTTATTGATTGTAGACTGATGGACAAAAATTAAATCTACAACATAATAAAGTGAAGTTTTTTGTTTTGTTACATTAAAAATGTGTTTTGCAAAGTAAAGTTTTAAAAAAACAAACTTGAGGTTTATTTGAATCAGTATCTGATAATCAGGCCTAATAAATAATCAATAACGTCCGGGATGCTAAAGTGAATTCTGCTCCACACAGTCAGCATCCTGCTGACCTGCACGGTGAAGCTACATGTGGCTGTTAGCATCAGCCTCCATACCATCAGGCATCACCGTGAGCTGGTTGGCTTTGCTGAAGGTGCTCTTGGTGCTGATATCCAGGCTGATGGTGGTGAAGCAGTAGTAGTTCCCTGTGTCATTGGGCTCTGCTTTAGCCACGTATAGGTTCCCTGTCACCTGCGACACGAACATACGGCCATCTGTTCTTTGGATGAAGTTGGGAAACTCGTTGAGAAGCCAGCGGTAAGACAGAGCTGCAGAAAGGAGACAAGGACAAATCACACTCATCAGGAATCCAGGCAGAAGCAAAACTGAGCACATTTCCAGCCTGTGGCCTGTGGCAGGTTTTATGTGAAGGTAAACTCTCATGAGGTTAAACCATCCTCCACCTGACAGCTCATCCTTCTCTGTGGTTTAAAGACTAGCTTCCCAGCAGCAGTAAGAACCCTGAAGCAGAGGGGATACCTGGGTAATGTGGAGGCGGCTGGCAGGCCAGGAAGGTTCCTAGGCCCTCGTATGCTGTCTGAGGACTCCTGCTGTCTGAGGGGAAGTCATGGAGGTCTGGAGAAAGAGAGGGAAAGGATTACTACCCCATTAGTAGAAGAAGAAGCAGTAAGATAGAGTGACACTTGAAGAGGTTTAAACTCCTCTGCTCTCACAGCCAAACTTCACGTTCGCAGCTCTGCTGATGATGGTCCCGCAGCGGTTGATGGCCATACACTGGTACGAGCCTGCGTCTCGGGCGGAGTCGGGACCATTGATCACCAGGTTGCCGGCCACCAAGGTGTAACGGACGTCCAAGCCAAGCGGGACATCTGTGCCGTTCACAAGCCACCTGCAAGACAAAGAGCAGGGCAAACTGTAAGCGTCCCAAAGAGAACATAGTAAACATGACAAGATAACAAGGCCCAGAGTGTCAGAGGCTGAAGAGTCAGGATGTAGGTGACCTGTCTGACATGCTGCAGTCAGAGCTGAGGTCAACACATCTAAAGAAGCTCAGGGTGGTGTCTCCTCCAGAGTTACCTGGGCAGGTAACGTTTGCTTCTATCTCCAAGCCAAGCTCAGCTAAACTAGTCTATCAACAAAAGGTCTCCCAACTTTGGATCTGAGCCGTGATCTGGTGATGAGAGACATATCAGGTTCACAAACATAAACCACTATGAATCAAAGTTTTGACTGACTGAGCTGCAAATAAAACCAGAACAATAATGCGCACAGTATATACACACATATGAGCCACAAACTGCTGAGCTCTGTTTCATGCACCGACACAAAACTGACACATAATATGAGAATATGTCAGAATACTGTAGCTGGAGGTCTGTCCTTCAAATCAGCTCCCAGCCCATACAGAAATGTAATATATCACATATATGTTCCTATATCAACAGTGATGTTGCAATATGTGTCACCTACAGTATATTATTATCACACATATACATCTTCTGATATATGAAAATGTATGTTTCTAACATATGTGAAATACCAATAGTGAAACAGAAGTCTATGTGGAGAAAACTATGAATCAATTTTTATTGCTTTTACATAAAATGCATTCAGTGACCACAGTTACCAAAATTCATGAACTCCTTTCTCAGTCAGAGTCCACCACCTGCAGAACACTTCTGCAGCACATTTTTCAAATGCTGACACACTTTGTTCAAAACAGTTAAAAACACAATCAAAACAGAATGATGGGAAAAAATGTCTGCATTTCTGCGGCAGCCACATTGAAATCTATAGAAAATAATATCATAATACTGACAAAAAAATGAAATAATAATAATTCCAAACACAGGTGAGTGCAGTTAGCAGGTGAAAACCTACCCAGGTGACCTGTGTTTGGCCTCGTTACTGTAGCACGCAGATAAAAGGGGATGGCTTCTGAATGTTTGGGTTTTTTTTGGAAATATGGATCAAAGAGGACAGGCTGGTGGAGGCTGGTGGAGAGAGAAGCATGGCAAGGAGAGGGAAAAGAGGAAGGCGAGGAAGACCAAGAGCTGTGGTCTCTGATGAGATAAGGGCCACAATTATTGAGCATGTTGGTGAGGAAGCGTTTTTGAGGTGAGATGAACTGTTGAGCTGAGATGCATGTTTGTAACTGTGTGAAGAGTTTTGAAAAAGTAGTTTCAGTATTGACCAATGCTTGTTAGCAATTGAAAAAAACTCTAATCTTTTCTTTATTTATCATTTAGCACTTACAGTTATTTTTCTCGATCTTCATTTATTGTAATTATTGAATCATTTGTTAATTTGTTCATTAATTGTATTTCTCTTTTTTTTTCAATTGTTTAACTTGGATAATGTGCAAGGACTCTATCTTCATATCACCAGTTTAATACCCGCGAATGTACATTAACATAATTTTATAATCCTGTTTTACTATGAAAATCAGCAGTGATACAACAGTTTACTGAACGTTCTTTGGCTGAGTGAAACATATTTGAAAATAAAATACTTGTTTCACTCTCACACTGGTCAACGTATCAAAGTATGATGGAAACCAGCATGACCTGGATTTATTTACCATCATTTTTTCACCACTTCCTAATGATATCATTCATTAAATTAACCTGAAATGGATTAACCAATCAAAATGATTCCTTCTCTGACTGTCAGCAGTGGTACTGAAATTTAAGTACCACTTTAATTTAGACTTTTTAAAGGTGTGTGTGTGTGTGTGTGTGGGTGTGTGTGTGTGTGGGTGGGTGTGTGGATGTATGTGTGTGTGTGTGTGTGGGTGTGTGGATGTGTGTGTGTGTGTGTGTGTGTGTGTGTGTGGGTGGGTGTGTGGATGTGTGTGTGTGTGTGTGTGTGTCTGTGTGTGTGTGGGTGTGTGGATGTGTGGGTGTGTGTGTCTGTGTGTGTGGGTGGGTGTGTAGGTGGGTGTGTGTTACCCACCTGTAGGAGGCAGCTGGACTTGCTCTGGCCTGACAGCTCAGGGTCACCTTGCCTTCATTCAGGCCCTCTGGGTAAATCGTGCCGCTTGGCTGTTCTTCAAACACCGGGCCGCTGTCATGACCCGACACACACACATCTCCACCTGGAAAAATTTTTAACAACACACAAAGTTACACAACAAACCTAGAGCCAAACGTTTCCTGACGGGGAGGACCTTAGGTAATGTCCTAGACACTACTTCCTGTCAGCCACAACTTTTAACCTCTTGTCCTTTGTCCAAGTTTTAACCTCATGATTCTGACGTTTGAAGCTGAGACGTCTGGTCTGTTTTGTTTTCAGTCACTTTGTCACAATCAAGAAAAGAGAGCTGCTTCTCTCTACTTGTAAATAACTGTTTTCTGCAGTGTTTGATTTTGCTCCTGTTCTACCTGTTCCTAACATGACCAACAAACATTACATAACAGTTCAGTGTGTTCTTTCCTTAATCTGCCTTTAATGAGCTGAGAATAAAAGACACGCTGAAAAAAACAAACAAGATCAACGTCTTACAAATTCAGTAGCGACCCCATTCTGGGAGAGTTTGCCACTAATCTTTTATCCTGTTCAGCAGCTGAACATTTAATACAACACAAATGTAGATAGTGTCGTAAATATGATATAACCTCTGTAAAAGGCTGAAAGAATATTAACTTTTTGAGAAAATGATGGTACTTATTATTGTGTTGGCTGTATATATGTACACTACTTCTATGGTGGGTACTCAAGTCAAACTGCATGGTCCTCTTATCATATGCAGTGATAATAACATATCATATTTAACAACATTTGATGAACTTTTAATACAAGTGTTTTTATAGGCTAATCTGAATTACTTTAAGTGGGCAAGCATTGAGCGACATTAAGTTTAATCACTTTTATGTCACTTTGGTACAGTGGATGACATTATGCTGATATTTGGCATTTACCTCCTCATTTACTTTATATTCAATATATATAATATTTGTTATACGAGCTGCTCTGCAAACATAAATTCTGACAGGAATAAATAAGACTGTTCAACATAATAATAAGTAATAATAATCCAACATCACATGTAATATAATAACAGAACTCTGTTCTACAGAATGACTCATTTACTTTTGACACCTAGGTAACCTCTGTACTTTTATGCGGGGCTGGATATCAAACTTCAACACTGTTATGAACCAACCAACTTCGTTTGATACTATCGAGGATTGATGTCTCATTTAATACCTCAGGAGTAAATGAGTAAATCTCATTAGCGTCAATGAGCCAATCAGCGATGCAGTGTGTGTAAAGTGTGTAAAGTTAAAGTTAAACTAAAACATTATTTGTACTGTAATGTGTATTGTAATTTTATTTATTTATTTGTTTATTCCATAGGGACAATGCATGTTAATGAACATCAGTATAAAATACACGGATTGTAGCAAAAATGCTAATTTACATCCACAGTCCCTGAGCAGGTAACATAAAACAAAAACATTACAATTCACAATACACTACTACAAATATAAAACACATAAAAAGACAAATTCATTTGGTTGCATACTGAGTTAAAAGTGATCACAGATCTGGTTTGACTTAATGTTTGAGATGAGATGTGCCACAGCCCTCTGTGGAGCAAGTCCATGCAAAACCTTATAAATAAAACCGTCATAATAATAATAATAATTTAAAAAAGTAATTCACTCAATAGAATATATTTTTACAGTACTGCAATGATGAAATGTAGGTGTTTTTTTTTGTTGTTTTTTTCATCTAAAACTTTTCTTTTTCTTAAAATGGATTTGAGAAAAGTATAATAAAAGGAGCTATCAGTTTCCTCTGCTGCTGAACCTTGTTTCTTGTCAGGAGCAGGTGATTGTCTCCTGACAAGAGCTTCAACCATCATTGTCTTTACAAGACAAGAGGTTATAATATTCCTTCTGAGCAGCTACGTCTTCAGGACAGACTGGAGGCTACAGTGAGGAGACAGGCCAGGGCTAGCTGGTTAGCATGCTAACTTCTGTAGTAGAAAAGACGTGACAGAGACAAGAGTTAACATTGACGTTTGTCTCCACCTCTGGACACAGCTGTTGGTGAGTAAAGGAATGAAGTTTGATGCTGAACTCACAACATTTCTTCTAGACTGATAAGTAAACAGCTGCTAATGCTAACACTAGCTATGTAGCAATAGCTAAACTTACATATAGCTCCTTTAAGGTGCAGAGTGCCAGGTCATCAGTATCTAGTTTGGGGCTGTGGCACAGCTGGAGCTGGCAGTGTCGTTGTTCATCGGTGTGGACGCTCACATCGTTATCGTTGAAGTTTCTGTTTCTGATGGGGAGGGAAGTTGGTCCTGAAGCTTGCTGCTGTATTTACACCTTAAAGAAGGTGTTGGCTACAAACATAGGTACAGTCTGTGACAGGGTGGGGGTGGAGGGTCCTGTGTGTTTTCAGTACTTCACAAACATAAAGAAAACCTTCTGCAGGAATACTCTCCATCGTGCAGATGTTCTCTGAGCAGACTCAGCTCTGCTGTGTACACTCAGTCTCAGCTCATGGTTATGTGAAATGTGTTTTCATTTTCACAGACAGCAGCAATCTGAAAGAAACTTCTTTCATCCTTCAAATATTTCATTTGGCTTTTTGCCCACGGCAGAAAACCTGTTATAAGACCTTGGACAAGAGTTGTGTGTGTGTGAGTGTACAGCTCTCTCACTGCACTCACACAAACACACACACACACACACACACACACACACACACACACACACACACAGTTAGACCCTATGTTACCTCAACAATAAATCAATAAAGACCTGCCTCTAAAAAAAAGTCTGACGTTCTGGAGTTGAAGGAAATAAAGAATAAACTATTGTGGATCCAGAAGGAGGCTGTGTGTGTGTGTGTGAGAGACTGATTAAGAAAGATAATCTGTCCCTGGCCCCGCTGGTTCACCTGGTGCAGCACGTGCTAATAGGTTTAGTCCTTGTCTCAGCAGCCCGGGTTTGAGTCTGGCCTGTGGGCCCTAGCTGCATGTCATCCTCCTTTATCTGTCTCTCTCTCTCTCTCTCTCTCTCTCTCTCTCTCTCTCTCTCTCACTATGAGTGAGATAAAGGCAAAAGCCTGAAAAATAACTCAAAAAAAGAAAGATATTGTGTCTCTTCTACCTTTCTCTCTGAGTGATCATGTTACAGTAAATCCAGCTGAAATCACAGCTCAGTCTTTGTCTTTCATTTACGTGTTTGGTGATTTTGTCAGACGACGTCACAGTTATAAAATCAGGATTTGACCATAGGTCCAGACAGATACTAGGTTTAGACCTGGTCTTGTTAGACAACATCAGGGAAAGGCTGCAAAATAACAATGACGCCATTTGGCATCTTAAAAGACTGAGTCCGACACTTTGCTGTTTGCTTGTGGGGAAAAATGAAATTTTCAAATGAATATTGATCATTGGAATGAGCTTTTTACTCCAGCGGGGGACACTGTCTGTCTAACCTATCATATGTCCTTGGCTGTTGTTCTCTTCACTTACTCTGACAAAATGTGTAAAACTAGCACCAGGAATCCATCATGATACTACGATCATCTGAGAGGTGATGTCAGGTAGGGCTGGGTGGTCTGATGATCCTACATCATGGACAATCTTACCTTTGATCTATGATCTACTCTTCAGATGAATCATACAGGTCTCCTCATTAAAAGTTATTATATTTAGATATGTAAATTAAAAGTTTAGTCTCTTTTAACCAGCCCATGATTACTAGCTAGCCCCCTAACTACAGCTGGAGACCTCAGTCTATGTTCTGCTCTGCAGTGATGTAGCTCCACATGAACCAGTTCTCCACCTGAACAGAACAAGAACCACCTTCACCAGCTGCAGTCCAACATAGAGGAGTTACAGTCTGCCCGCGGGGGCCGAGACCTGCCTGAAGGCCGGGAGACAGGAAGCAGAGTGAAGAATAACGGCAAGTGGCGATACAAATCACAACTTCCAGTCAGGATTTTCAGAATAAAACCAGAGTGGAAACAGGATACAGAGATTTGTGAGTTGGGCCTTTGAGTTGAAGTGTCCAGTGTGCACAATTAGTCATGTGATCATGAGTTCAACTAAATCTGTGAGCAGACTGATTCAGATCGTGAATCATAAATCTACCTAAAAATATTCATTCGATGCCATTTATACCAACATGGTGGAGAAAGGTGAGGCTACCTCACATTAACTTTACTTTGTTTCCATCCATCTGTTTTTATGCTAATTTGCAATTTGACCCAAGTTTGATGGAAACAGACTTAAATAAATGATAACGTACATGAAGCAGCCGTAAATGACGTGACAAAAAGTGTAGAGCGATGATTTGATTGGCTATAAAACTCTTCTGCCTGGATAAACAATCAGTGTCATTAAGTGGAACATGTGAGTAAACCTGGTTCTAATGTTAATTATCAACACCAACACTGGCTCTGTAAGCCACCTTAAGACCCACATTTGTGTGTGTGTGTGTGTGTGTGTGTGTTGATCTGAACTTACCGACTGCTTCCCTCAGAGCCACTGAGCTGAGTAGCAGCAGACACAGAAGGCGCTCCATGATCTGGATCCAGCTGGACTACAACAGGATCACAAACAAACCAGGAGCAGATGGGATCAAAACCTGTTCACCTTGCCTCACAGGAAGGAGTTCCAGTTTGGACCTGTGCAGAAAAACAGAACAAGATCACGTTCATGAGAAACTCTTCCAGCAAACAACAGTAAAATGCACTCAGTTAGAATCACCTCATGGACAAGAGGCCAGTCCAAGCCCCTTCTTTCAAATTGTCTTGGTATTGCTGAACTTCACTATTTTGCAGGTCACCATTCATTCAGAACTTTGTGCTCATTTTGTTTATTTCAAGAAGCAAATAAAGTATGTCATATATCATACAATAGAAAAAGTATATAATAATTTTTCATGAAAAAAAATGATAAAATTTTTACTAAATTACTTAATGTGAAGAAATAACAGTTTTGATGTTATGTCAAAGAAGTCTATGTATTGTGTTGCAGAAATACTGAAGTTAACATTCTAGCCAGCTAGCCCCATCCTGTCCCATCTCCTAACACCACTTTGTACCTCAAGAGGTGATAGTGATTCCCTGTGGCATCCAGTGTGCTCTCAGGATAAAGAAGTAGCTGATCAGAGGGCATGTTGAAAATGGAACAATAAACACAACAATGGGTGAAGTTCTTGGCAAGCGACCACCACTACCATCACCACCACCATCACCGCCATCAGCACCACCATCACCACCACCACCACTACCATCACCACCACCATCACCGCCATCACCACCACCATCACCGCCATCACCACCACCATCACCGCCATCACCGCCATCACCACCACCATCACCACTTTCCACTCCTGGCAAGAAACCACGTTCGGAGTCAAAGAAAAGAAGTGATGGAAATAGAAAACCAGGGTTAATGTTGCAGTTACTGAACATACGAACATTTCTCCTAGACTGGTAAGTAAACAGCTGTTAATGCTAATGTTAGCTATGTAGCAATAGAAAAAATGTCGATCTAGCACCTTTTAGTTAATCTAACTCATGTCTGAACAGAGCAAATTCCACCAGCTGGTGCAGACTTACAGGTGAGGTTGAAAGTTCTTGAAAAAGCCAGTAAATGGACATGAGATTTTTGTCAAACTGGTTATTCCTAAGGTCAAGACTGAACTTCACACTCAAATTTAAAGTTAAAACCTAGTATATGGCCAGACCATGTTGTAGGTTATTTAGCATTCAGCCTAGTGTGATCTGATTTAATCTCTATCTGTTTGCTTCTCCCCTCCTCTCACTGCTCACGGTAGACGTTGTCCTGATCAAAAGCCATGGTTCCATCTCTACGTTTTTTCAGGTGTCCCGGTGCAATAGCAGGTGATGTGTCTACAGCAGGACTAAAACACAACAGCGAAAGGCAAAGAGAACCTGGAGCGCTTTGTCTTCACAATGCACAAGTTTAGTAAACCGCAATGCGGCCTTGAGGAGCACCTTGAGAGGTGGACTCAGTGAGCCGAATTGAGACCTCCTCGAGAGGTGGCCTCATTTCAGTTCTATGTTAGCAACACTGCAGGCTGTAAACACCCACCTAATACAAACTGTTTATGCCAATTCATTTTGAAAGAGTTACAGCCAATGGGGTAACTCCAACGTAGTCATGTGGCATTCGGCTGACCAATGGTAGAACTGTGATCAGTCAGTCAGTCAGCGACATTCACAATTATAGGTTGGGACCCACTGTTGCGGTCCAGACAAAAATATTTGCTACTGTCCATACATAGTGGAAACGAATTTCCACCTTAAGATTTATCATGGACCTGATGATTCTTTATAACCAGATACTACTTGAATAAATCTGAGATGAGTTGTTTTTGAGGGGTGTATCACCTCAACACACACAGTCCATCGTACTTTATCTGCTTAAGATTCACTCAATATAGAATTACAATTCTCAATGCATCATTAGGCCTAAATGACTTCAGTGGGTAAGACACACACACATCACTATGAGTCAGCACTCACACAAACTGTTGAGGGTGAAGGGAAGGGCACAGCATGGAAGAATAAAACAGGTAGGGAATGACAGAGCAACAGGGGAATCAAACGTACAAGTTGAAAGGAAAAAGAAAGAGTGAAGAAGAGAAGGAGTGAGAGCAGAAGTGACAGACTGATGAAGAGGGAGATGAAATGAAACACAGACAGACGCCATGAAATCAGTTTATAGTGTGATGGAGGAGGATGAGCCCTCACTGTCTATGAGTACGAGTACATTCAGGTCAGAGCTCATCACGGACAGGAAGTTGTAATATTTCAAGAGTAAAGTCACAATATTACAAGAATGAAAAATGTCAAATTTTGAGAGAAAAAAACTAATTTTTAGGAATATAACATCAACCAATCAAACAGGTGAAAAGACAGTCAATGTCAGCCTGAGTTGCTTCTGGCAGCTGCTGTTTGTCTGTCAAATAGAATAGACTCAGTTTCTTCACAGTCTTTTCAGTGTCCTGAGGCTGATGATGATGATGATGATGATGAGCCAAAAGATGAAGTATCTCCATATGAAACCTCTGCTAAAGTAGAACAGGATGCTCCACGTTCCTCATTTTAAAGCTTCTGATATTTCCCCTTTAAAACAACACGGAACCTACAATTACCACTTCTGCAAGTGAGGGTAACACACATGCCTCTGCATTTCTTTGTATCTATTTCTAAGGTCAGGGTCAGTTCCTGAAGACAGATGAAAAACAGAACCATACCCCGCTTGGATCCTGTCAAACCTTCATTTCTTCTGAAGCTCTGTGGGGTTGGTGTAAGTCTGGCTCAGTCCTCCAGGTGCCCAACTCTCAGAGACGGCAGAAGGCAGAGATGGATAACAGTAGAGAAAGAGAAGGCTGCCCCGAGTCCTTCACTCAGACCCTGTTCCACCGCCTGCTAATAAAACCACCGTTGTGTTCTTCCTTCATTAAAACTGGTTCAAACATCACACAGTGACTGATGGTCACTGCTTCCTACTGTCTACCACTGACACTGAGCTAATAAAACCTAAGCTGGCCATTCAGTGGTCATCTAGAAATTACGCTGTGACACAATATGATGCTGTGCAATATCAACATCAACGATATGGACAAGGATGCAAGAAGACACTATTATCAGATCTTATTTCTACCCATCAACACAACCCTAGATTTTTATTCAAGAAGGTCAACCACCTCTTAAATCCAACTCCTCCCTGTGCCCCAGCAGAAAGTAATGCTGATTATGAAATGTTTTTACCTTATTTTAATAACAAAGTGGAGTCAATTAGAGTCTTAATAATGACTATTGCCTCTTACACCGATTCTCTTTACCCACAAATACATAGCCTGAACCAGTTTTATCCTATTAACCTGTCTGAACCAAGTGGCAACCCACCTTGACGTCACCCATTGGTTTGTGTACTGCCCTTTTGAAGCCAGGAGTTTTCGTTTTGGCCAACGCCATTTTGGTTTTTTGAAACCTGAAGAAACGATATTTGGAGGAGAGGGTGGAGCTGGGAGGGGTGAGGGGTGGATCTGACTGTGTGGTGTAACCGCTCCACAGACCAAGGGAAAACATGTTACAACGTGTTTTAAAATGAGCTCTGCAAAGCTAAGGTGACGTTACCGAACTTAGTGTTAACAGTGACGGCGGGTTGTCAATGTCGGTAAGTCACGGTCACTAAACGATCCCGTTATTACAGTGAACTGTCGTGTCTGGACGAGCTGTTAAAGAGCAGAGCAGCGGACGTGTGTGTCGTGTTTGTTCATATTACGTTTGGTTCAGTGTTAGTCGGATAGTTTTCAGCTGTAGTTCATTTCATTATTGATGACAGGAGTCAAAACATCTGTTGGAATGATTCTGTCTCTGTCAGAATAAAGAACATGACTGAGAGCTGAGAACCATCATGACATGTTCACCTGCACAATGACTCCAAACTGAGTATTAGTTTCTATTCTATTGTTATTTCATGTAAAACGGTTCAGCAGACTGTTTATTACAACTAAGCTGAGGGAATAATGTATTTTCAGATATCTGTGATCATCTAATCAGAGTGCTGTTTCTTTTGTCTTTTTCTCTAAACTCTACAATGTGATATTGATGTGATTTCCCTCTATTATAATGTTTTTTTTCCATCCAGCCAAGGTCTGGATCTTTGGGGACACCTACAACCTCTTGCAGCAATGATGGAGGCCCTGCACCACCTCCACCTGCAGTGTCCACACATCTTCCCAAACATAGACACAGTGTCTTATATGATAATATAGTATTTTTTAATGTAACACTTGTGGCCATAACATTGTTCAGTCTGATCAGCTGTGCTCTTCTTTGTTCCCTACACCCACTGTCGTATTACACTCTCTGCCCCATGTCACACATACAATCACATGACTTTTGGACTCCACTGTAGCTGTAACAAATTAAATAAATATTAACTGTCTCACACATTAGGACTCATGATGAATAATGATTATACTTGTTTCTAAAGATACTGTTGCACTGTTGATTCATCTACCTCTTTTTATTAAGCAAATTTACATATGACAGTGAAATTCAGCTTTAACTTCATCCACAACTGTATTTTATTTATTTCTTAAATGCAAGCACAGGTGATGGCTGCCTGCAGGACGTTTCCGCCTGACGCACCTACGACGGTGCCTGTGGGGTAGCTGCAGGGTCATCAGCCGGGAGCGACCCTTCATTGATGTTTCGCTCCATTATTCCCGGAACATCTCGTGGTGGTGGAGCAATGGCAGGGACGTCTCCCTGCCGCCCCCTGCAGCTACCCCTAGGACCTTTGACATATCCTTCCTTCTCAGCCACAGCCAGAAACTGGCTCTTTCTGCCTCCTCTGCCAATTCCTTGGATGCCTTATTCAGCTTTGGCTCGGTCACTCCGATGCTCCTCAGGAGACGCTGGATGCATGTTCCAATAAACCCCCTGCAGCCAACTTCCACAGGGCAGATAATGGTCGCCCACCCTGCTTCTCGACACTCAGCTGCCAGCTCGGTGTATTTCGCCTTCTTTCTTTCGAATGCTGCCTCCATTCCTTCCTCCCAAGGGACTGTGAGCTCTGCCAGGATCACTGTTTTGGCCGAGGGGGACCACAGGATGATGTCTGGTCTCAGAGAGGTCGTGATTATCTCTGGCGGGAACTTGAGCTGCCGGTCAAGGTCCACTCTTAAGTTCCAGTCACATCCAGGTGATAGCAGTGATCTTCTCTCCCTCTGGGTGATGTTCTGAGCCCCTGCCCCTTGTCCTACAATATGGATCAGCTTCCATACTGTTGAGGGATGGTCTTTGGCCGCTTCCAGCCTTAAATAGTTACAGTTGATTGTAAATTGTACACTACAGTATTTAATTAATCCAGTGTTGTAAATTGTTTAAATAAATGTAGTTTATAATGTCTATTAAGTTATTTATGAAGCTCTTGCTTTAACTTTGTTGATGCTTTTTATAGAACACATCTGGTATGAATTTTCACAATAGTAACACCTACAGCATTGTGTGGCTATTTCTATGTTAGCTTCAATCAACAACAAAAATACTAGAAATGTTTAAATGTTGTTGTCCGACAACACTGACAATGAAGGATAAAAAACATGCTGATGTCAATTGGTAAATACTTTCACCTGTGGAGGTGGTGACAGTGCTAGAGTTGATCCATCACTTAATCACAGTTTAATAGTTATAAATTCTGTTCTTAAAAGTGCTGCTACCATCACCTGTCAACAACAGCATAATGAAGTTACAGGTAAGAAACTGAACCTGTGAATACTGAAGACAGAGAATAATAAACAAGCTAATCAACAGTTAGTCTGTCATTTCATCAGAGGAAGCTGAACTGGGAGTGGTTTTCTAGCATCATCATCACAGCCCATTTGAGAACTTAGGATGTCCATGCAGTCTCCCTTCTCCACAACCAGATGAATAGAAACAAATGTGCTGCTCTGTACATGAGGTCCTCCTTCCGTTGGCACAGATCACTCAGTTTTCACAGTGTGGAAACCTTTCAAATGACAATAGACCAACACTTGAGTTAAGATGCGGTGGATCACAGTTAATCATAAATATCAATCAGCTGACAGGATAGGTGCATGAATGTCTGCTTCAGTTGAGGACTGTTTTGAGTATTAAATGAACAATCTTCTATATGATATATACTTTTCTACACATTTTGTATACATCACGTTATCTTAACTTGAACTATCACAACGTCTTGATGGCCAATTTATTAACTTACAATAACGCTGCTCGGATCACTTACAGAAAAAACAGGGTCACATGTGCAAGAAACACAAATCAAACGTCCATTAACGTTGATTAAATGTACCTTTTTATCAGGCTTTGACTGAACATCTCCACGGGCTAACCCAAGTTGACACAGGTTATCAGCCCAGTGGTGCCAGGTACTGTTATAGTACTGTATAGTAATTTCTAAGTTATCAGCTAAGTGTAGCACTAGCTGGCTAGCTTGGTTAGCAAGGTGCATCTTCACCTGAACTGCGATATTAACAGTGATGCTAATTTTGGCTAGCAAAAAATGGGCTTAAAACAAAATGTACTTACCGGGTAAAATGTAACCGCTGACTCCTCCAAATGTCTTTCAGAACAATTGAACACCGAACAAGACATTTTCAGGCAAAGAACATGTTAGAGCTAACTTTGATGAACTGAAAACACAATGACAAGTCAAATGTCCGACACATCACTCTGGCCTCTATCCGGATTAATAGGCAGGTCCCCCTGTGTGTCAATCACGCGTTAGCCACACCCTAAAACCACTCTGCTTTAATGTCTAATTTCTTTTAGATAGGACCATAATTTGACCACATTGATCATGTTGTATTGAAGAAAACTTAAACTAGCAATCCAGACCATAAACACATAATGAAAAAGTTTACTGAGATAATAAAGCAAGTGACAAGCAGGGTCATCTTCCCTTAGACTTCAATACAATCGGACTTCATTTTGCAACCAGTGGAGTTGCCCCCTGATGGTCATTCGATAGAATCCAAGTTTAAGGCACTTCCGCACTGGCTTCATTTTTCCAGACCCGAAGTCGATGTCCATTTTTATATACAGTCTATGGTCTGAACTTTTAGATACAGTATCACGTATGAGAGTGTCCTCCAGCCCTCTTGACATTTTAGCAACTTGGTTTTCACTTAAAATTATGGACTCTATCTCGCCTAGTTTGCTCTCTGTTTTTAACAGTTCCTTGTCTAATGGTTGTGTACCGATTATTTTTAAAACTGCCTGATTGACCCAGATGCTAAAAAAACCTGGACTGGATCACTCTCTCCCTCAACACTTCAGACCAACTTCCAGTTTCCTTTTATAGCAAAAATCTAGGAAATAATGTCCAAGATTACTTAGATAGATTAAACATAAACTGTTCTTTCCTGTAGGCCAGGCCTATATGTCATGATGAAATTAGATGACGCATGAATTGATATGAATAACATATTTTTATTTAACTACTTCAATCACAGTAGTATATTGAATAATTTGTTTAACTTACAGCCTTATAAGCATGTATAATGGTCCATCGTTATGCAGACATGGTTCTCTTCATGGAGTTCCAGCTGGCGAGCCCCTCTCATTCGCCAGCTGCAGTGTTTTCCCCTGTGTGGTCGTCTGGGAGGTGGCAGTTAGTTTGCAGGCAGTGAGCTTTGAGGTCGAAGTCTTCGATAATGAAATGCTCCATAAGACTCTGATAGGGCTCTGCTGTACAGCTTAACCACAAGTCAGTCGTAGCGAAAAACTCCACTGCGACTCTCAGCTTGCATTTTTAGAAAATCTAGTTTATCATATTGCGATATTATCGCAAATGCGATTAATCATTCAGCCCTAATAGACATGGTGTCTCTTTTCATTTTTATTCTGACGATACACAACTGTATCTGCCAGTTAAACCCACTGACCCACTGGCCTGTGTGAGGTTAAACCCTGTATGTCGAATCATTTTTCTCCAGTTGAATTTGAACAAACCTGAGATCCTGGTTATTGGGTCCCAGCCATGATAAAAACAAATCCATCCTTCTTCTGCTTCCCTGTCAAACCAGATCAAGCCTGTTGCAAAAAATCTTGGAATCTGGTTTGACAGTAAACAAAACACAAATATTTTCCATCATGTTTATCATCTGAGAAATAATTCTAACTGTGACACATACTCTGTATCTGTCCTTCACCACAATGCATCACTCTCACCGTCATGCTCCATGAAGGAGTACGACCGCCCCAGGCCACAGGGCTTTTAGGGCTGTATGGACATCTGCTGATGGGACACACAAGGACCGCACAACACACACACACACACACACATACTGACACACACATTAGGGCGAAACAATGTCACTTGAATGGAGGTAAAACAGTTTGAAAGGCTGGAGAGATGGATGAAGGTTGAAGGACCACCCAGAGAAATAAGAGGGATCAGAATCATTGTGATTATCTGGGGATGATAATTCACATCAGGTTGGTCCATAAGACAAACTGTGAGAGAATAATTGCATATAGTTTTATAGTAAACTAGGTTACTTTGAAAAGTGGTGATAAGCAGGAAATTGAACAAAGCTATTTTAGGACTGTGGCTCATTTATTTCAACAGCAGTTTGGTGATACAGGACGTTGCTTCCTGGTATTCTGGGACATCTGGAATGACAGCACAGTGGGGGGGGGTGGAGGGGATGAGGCAGCAGAGTACTGCTCCTCTGCCTCCATATCCTTGGTCTATACAGGACTACTGAAATTCCCTGGTAAATATACATTTATTATAGATCTTTTGGTATTTGACTTTATCAAATCTTCAGTAGTTTGATAGGGAATGAAAACACTGTTCTTATATTATATTATGATTATGTTCATATATCACTCAGCACAGTAACAAAACAAATTCAGGCTGTTTTATGCAACAAAAGATAATCTAATCACATTAATGACACAATTAATTTTAATTGTGATTTATGGATCTGCATAAAGTAAACACAGCAAAGTGAAAATAATATTAATTTTACTTTATCATTCAGTGAATATCACTTCATTAATGATATTTCCACCAATTGTCAGCAGAGTGCCGAGCTGCAGTCTACTGAGCCACTCCAGTTTCCCGGCTGCTCTGGAAGAGAAGAAGTGCTTCCAATACACTGAGCCTCACCTCTATTACAGCAAATACACTACTTTCATTCCATGTATAATTATTGCTGAAGAAGGCAGAGTAAAAACTATACATAAGACACACTGAGCAGAGAGAGCAGGAGAGAGGGAGGGAGAGAGAGAGAAGTCATCGGTAACGAGGCTTCGTACTAACGACTATGACCAACTCTACATATCAAACAGAGGGAGTTAGACATAAAGACCTGCCTCTAATAAAAGTCAATCTAGCTGCATCACTAACCTCAGAGACTACAAATCCAACTGTAGCCCAGAATTTTTTATTTTATTCCAGATTTTCACCAGGAACCCACCGACAGAGAGCATCTTTCTGACTCTAATTTAAACCCTACTACTACACAATGCCCAGATCCAGGAGAACCTCATTCTGGGGTCGTAAAACCTGACATTAGTCTGTCTGAGGTTAAAGAACAAACACACGCACATGCACGCACACACACGCATGCACACACACACGCACACACACACACACACACACACACACACACACACACACACTTATAAACACACACACACTGTTAATTCACTTTTTGGTCCACTTCAACAGGACTGAGTTTGTTTCATTTAAAAAGGACTATATATGAAACCACCCTGATATTCTGTCCCTTCTAACTTTCTAATCACAGCTCAGTCTTTGTCTTTAACTGATGTGTTTGGTGCTGTTTTCAGATGACGTGGTTATAACATCAGAGTTTTAACAGCAGCAGAGCAGCAGCTTAAAAATGGCCATGTTTCGGTCACTGTTTTTGTTCCATTGTCTGACAACAGAAAAACAAAAACATGTCAATGACAACAGTTGCCTTTTCTTATATTTGTGATTGAGAGACCCCTAGAGGCATAAGTTACAGACTGTGTTTAATTCCCAGTTTTGCAGTGAGTTATTTTGCCCAGTATCTACTAGTATCTGTCTCTCCTGAAGGGACTGGAAACACTGGTGTGGGTATGTGGGGGACCAGCTGCCCTGCTCTCCTCAGCCTGACAGACATGTAGGAAACAGCTGAGCAGACTTCCGATACACCACACATGGTTAGTGAGTGAGATGCTCAGGTGTGTTTGTCTGAGCCACACTGACCTGATGGTGAGTGCAGAATGTATGTTTTTAAGTCTCTCCTGTTGCCCCTTTGAAAAGCAGAAAAGAAACATGACCTTTGAATAAGGTGATATAGGGACTGTCCTGCAGCTTAACTAATCACGTGACCCCACACTGGGCTTCCTGTCTTGTGAGAATACTTTAATGCCTCTGCTGCGACTTCAAGATTCAAAATGTCAGAGGGATTTGGAGCCTGATCTGTGTCTGTGTTTGTTTCCATCTCCTCTTCCATCTCTTTATGTGATTGTTCTGAGGTCGACCTCTACACATCTTCTGTCCCACCTCTGTTAAAACTATTTGTGTTCTTCAGCTGCAGAACATTGGAGCCCGGAGACAGAGAGAGATGTTTCCTTTTTTCTTCAGTTCAGAAAAACAAACCAAGGATTCATGAGAGTCAGCTGGCTGCCACAGTGCTCAGGAGTGATTTCACAAATACCTCGTCCTGGACCAGGTCCCTGAAGACTGTCCTTTACGTCTCTTCAGTGTCCTTCACACAGCGTGACTCACAATCTCCAGATTTCATGTGGCACTTTCAGCTTGTCTATTTAAACCCTGGTTTGTGGGTAAGATGAATCATATCAACTAACACCACCAACACTATCATTTAGACTCAGTCCTCCTCCTTTCATTTTATTCCAGAGCCTGGTCTGCAGAGAAGGCCAGACTGAGAGATGTACTGTGCAGTTACATAGCACTGAGCCAACCTTGTTCTGGTCATACTAATCTATTATTGACAGGTGCTGAGTCAAGAGAGGGCTGAGTATCAGTACAGTGCTGCTTGACCTGAGTCTGACCTTCAGCTCTCCTGACCAGGTCTTTCTGACTGATCCAGTTCAGACATGATGAGTTTATCTCTTCAGTCAGTGACCCTGAGAAACCAGGTCTGTTCTCACTGTATATGAAACTCCTCAGTCACAGCAGTTCAAATGTTTTTCGGATGTCACTGGACGTTGCAAAACTGCAATTTTAGTCATAGTGTTTCAGGCTCAAACATCACAAAATGAAATCCTTTGGGACTGAGCCAGAGACCAGAAACCTCGTCATCATCTCTAACTCAACTTCAAGAGCTCTATCTCACAACCGGCACAAAGAGCAACACAAGTGTCTTTGCTAGTTTCAGACCGAGGCAGTTGTTATTTTCCCGTCCAGTGCCCACATTATTTAAATAGCAAATACACTTGCACCCATCTGAGCACCCATGGGTGTGTTGGTCTTAAAATGAGGTGTGGTCAACATTAATGCTTTCTTGAGGCAGTGGAAAGTGATTGACCACAAAAACCTGGTCTTTAGTCAGTGGTGCAGTATTTCACTGATCTGGCCTAAGGATCATATCACAATCTTTTTGGGGAGAATCACAATCCACGATCTTGCTCATCATCTGCAATCTGTGTCCACTCTGATTTTATTCTGAAAATCCTGACCGGAAGTTGTGTTTCATATCTTTCCACCACTTTGATTCTTCTGTCAGATGATTGTCAGCTTCCTGCTGCTCCTCACCCACAATGCTGTCTTCTGTTTACAAACTGTGTCGCTACCAATCTCACTATTTGCTCAGTTCATATGGACTATTCGTTTGGATAGAGATGTTATTTATGTATGAGCTGCTATATGTAAGTGTAATTTGAAAGTTTGGTCTCCACCTCAGTCTCCGCCTGGTTCATGAGGAGCTACACCAAACTCACCAAGGCTGCAGAGCAGAACCTGACCTGCTGCCTCCAGCTGCAGTTAGCGGGCTAGCTGTTTACAGTAATAGTTAACATGCTTAGGGTTAGCAGAGGCTATTTTGTCTATTTTTTCACTTATTGTTTTCATTTAACATCAGGCCTACATTTTTATATGCGGATCTGGAGAGAGAGCAAGAGTCACTTTCTCAGGACGTGAGCGAGGGGGAAGCTGATGGTTTAGTGATGAGGAAAGTCACTGTCGGCATGTGACGCATGACGCAGCCACTTCGCAAACTTTATTTTGTGAATACAAACTAGACCTTGATTTTGTTCTAAAATCACCCTCATTTATAATGACTAAAGAATCATAATACAGCCTAATAAATCTCAACTGTGGGCGGCTGTCCAGTCCAGTACACATGCCACACCGGTCTCTGTGGGAGCTTGTAGGCTAAGTCAGATCCAGGTGGAACAATTGTAAAAAAAAAAACAAAAAAAAAACCTCTGGCTGATAATAAACAATAACAACAAAATAACAATCCAATAAACCTCAGAGCAAACAGCTCTTGACATGAGAGGTGCAGGTGTGTGCTATAGGTGCATCAGGCGGTGCCGTAGTCAATCATTCTCTAATGTAATCCCCCACCCACCTTCATGCTTCATGGTACCCACCCACATCCCCACGGTTGTGTCCACTGTGTCCACTTCTGTCGTGTTTCCAGTGTGTTTCACCCTGTCTCACATTCAACTTGTGATCCTAGGGACAATTTATAGGTTTGAATGAATGATTTATGTGCTTGCGTGCATGTGCACTGTGATGTTGTTGTGTGATTAGATGCAGTGGCTTGGAGCCCAAGACAAGTTTCCCCAGCTCATCTTTCAACCTCCAGAGTCCTCACTCCTCACCATCTCATCATTAGACAGACAGACAGACAGACAGACAGACAAACAGACAGACAGACAGACAGACAGACAGACAGACAGACAGACAGACAGACAGACAAACAGAAAGACAGACAGACAGAGAGACAAACAGACAGACAGACAGACAGACAGACACACAGACAGACAAACAGACAGACAGACAGACAGACAAACAGACAGACAGACAGACAGACAGACAGACAGACAGACAGACAGACAGACAGACAGACAGATAGATAGATAGATAGATAGATAGATAGATAGATAGATAGATAGATAGATAGATAGATAGATACCCAGAGGTAAATTAAAATGTCATTGCAGCTGATTTAAAATACGATAAAATGCAGTAAAATACAAAAACAAAGACAAAAATACACAGGATTCAAGTATAAAATAAAAAAAGAGGTGGATTAATAAAAATAGATAAGTGTATTCATTACAAAGTCTAAAACAAAAACTGTTCTGATCCATAAATGAGCCGTGAACTGAAAAATAAATTTAGACCAACAAGCAATCAAGCAGCTAATTAGCACCCTGTGCTAACTCCACACCTCTGTGTTCCCCATGTAACTGCCACCACTGAGCTGAGTGACCATATGCAGGGAGAAACACAATAACTGTATCACTGACGGGATGGAGAACATGAGTGATCACATGGAGACATACTGAAGGAGGTGGAGCATAATGGTGAGTCCTCAACCAGGACCTAGACCTTGGCCCTGGGGACAGATAAAAATCTCCAGGCTGCCTGCTGTGCCCTCAACCAGCCATTAGTGTCCCCTCCACTTACGAGGGGGTCTGAGAGCAGGATGACTTCATGCACACTGTGTCTGACTTCATCGGCACACAAACACATCTATTCTGTGTGTGTGTGTGTGTGTGTGTGTGT
The DNA here is from genome assembly GCF_021018895.1 of Seriola aureovittata. NCBI lineage: Eukaryota > Metazoa > Chordata > Actinopteri > Carangiformes > Carangidae > Seriola > Seriola aureovittata. The sequence goes on from NC_079365.1 coordinate 842,028, forward strand.
GTATGTGCCTGATCATTAGGGAACAATAGCAGGTCTATGAGTCCCTCTTTCCACTTGCCCTGTTAAACAGAGAACCATTTACATGAAGTGACTACTGTACCACTACAGCATCACTCACACACCCTCTCTGATCAGTCACATGACTCCGGTGCAGACCTGAGCTCCAGCCTCTTACTCAGTACGATCCATGAGACAATAATCAATACCTAATCCAGAACAAGCAAGTGGTAGACCTGAACCTTGTGTTCATGCTTTAATTTACAAAAACAGACTCACATCTGCAGTCTCTTTCATCTCTACCTTTATCAGTAAAGATAATCATGATCCACTCTGGTACTGGACACATTGACACATGATTGTAATGAATATATGTTGGACCTGACTACAGAGGAACCAATTAGTCAACAATTAGTTTTAATATTGAATTAACTGTTTCAGTCATGTTTAAAGCCGGCTTGGTCCAATATTCAATATTGACTGTCATGATATTACCTGCCACATACAATATTTTTCATGTCAAATTTTTTTTTTTACAGTTTTGTACAGTCTGTCCTGCTGTGGAGTCCATCCCTCATTTCACTGTTCTGCTTAATGTACATTGAACCTTGTCATGTGACAAATTAAACTTTCAACTGTCTTGTATATCACAATATTTTTTGCTGGACTGTAATGACGTTAAATTGTGAATGTTGTCCAGTTTTTCTCTGTTCTCTAAATTGTAAACTGAAAGTAGATGAGAGATCGGTTGATCCACAGCTGATGCTAATCATTTTTTGTGTTTTGTTATGGCAGCTGGTTTAGTGGTTGGTCAGTATGTTGTTGAGCTCCTACAGCAGCAGCGTCACCTGACAAAAGGACCACAAAAAGTCAACAACATGGTTTTACTTTGTTCAACAGAGCAGAACAAAAAACTCCCAAAGAGAAATGCAGCAAGTATCCTACAGTAAGAACAACTGAATTACACAATGTAATTATTAATAATTTTACATAACACAATTATTAACAGACTGGCAAAAAATATTAAGTCTATTCCATAGGATAAACAGTGCAAATAGTCTAATAAATAAAAGGCAATATGTCTCAGAACAGAGACTCAGTTTCATTATGCAAACTGAAGAATAATGGGATTTTATGGCGTCATGCATTGCTGGTGGTGTGTGTTCTATCAGTCTCACACTTTGTAAAAGTTCCACACGGCCGACATGTGGCCTGTGAACAAGGTGGGAGGCGGGGCTACACCACAGAGCACACAGAGTAACCCTAACCCACCTGAGTATTAACCACAGGTGATCTGTTCTAAGGTGGTCGTGACTAGAATCATTAATTCACATCTACTGATAACGTATTTCTAATGAAAAAATCTTGATCGGTGGCTGATCAATTGGGGCATCCCTATTATTTAGTTATTTGTTATTGAAATCTGATTAAGATCAGAAAATATATGGATTAGTAAACTAGACTGAAAACCTGACCCAGCAGCTCTGATATCAGTGCTGACTCTCAGTAGTGATTAGTGTCTCCTCTGACTTCCTGTCGTGGCAGCAGATAGAGCTGATTTATAGCTGAGCTCAGGCCACAGAAGGGTGCTGGGTGGGATAAGGTCAGGATGCACCCTGGGCCAAGGATCAACAGCTCAGAGTCCAGAAAGTGACCCAGCACTAAGTGACACACATGGTCCTACTGTCAGACATCAGCTTTCCTAACCTTGTCATCGCTCCCTCTTCCCCTCACATCCACTCAGTCAGAAAAAAACAACTGTGACACGTGACAACAACAAACAAAGAAAACACTTAACAACAGTCACTATGTTTATTGTAGCCAGAAACTCAAATACCATCAAGAAATCCCTGTCTGTGACAGAACTGTTCATATAACAACAGTAAAGTTTGTTCTCTGGCCCCACTTGGGCCCCCATTGGCCCCAATGGCCCCTAATAAAATTGTCACTGGCCCAGCAGCCAAAACTGAAAATAACTGCTTTTTTTCACATAATTTAAAGCTCCCTATAGTCTAGAGGTAGATGTTTGTGTGTTGTGTGATTATAGATCAGCTCTAGCTTCTATATTAATACTGTGAAAGTATCAAAGCCTCAGTCCACAGAGAAATGCACACAGCCTGTATTCAGAAGAAGAGGAAAATATGGAGCTCTAATAATTATAGGGATGTATACTGCAACACTTAAAATGACATTTCAACCATTCACCTATATTATAATTCTAATAATCAAAGAGTACAGTACATCGTAAGGATAGCAGTAGTAGTAGTAGTAGTAGTAGTAGTTATTATTGTTGTATTGTTGACACAAACAATCTGAATAGCGAGGCATCCACAAATTTGGCAGGAATGGGAACAATAAATCAAACGCACCCTTCCAGATGTTCTAACAACACCATCATCTGATGCCAGTCTCAGGTCAGGGAGGTCACATCACATGTTCAGACTGTGTGTGTTGTTTTAGTAAGACTCAACAGTATGAAACATCAGGACTTATTTAGTCTCTACTTGTTAAAGAAATGACTGCCTGTTAAAAACCCACAGGACTGGACATTACACAGTCTGCTACAGTGACAGGTGATGTCAGGTAGTCTCAGTGTTAGCTCAGTACTGTCTGTTGTGTCATCCTAATATTTGTGTCTTACTGCTGAAATGATCAAAAACAGATGAATGTCACAGATCAACAATGGCTTCAGAGAGAGAGGACCAATGTATGATCATGTCAGTGTTTTCACATTAATATATTAATACCAGACACTAAATTTTAAACTGCCTCAGAAGTTACTATAGCTGCTTATCTCAATACAGCTGACCACAAGTACCTGAGCAAAGTGTCCCATAAGAGGACTAACATTACTGCTGTGCTATGACACCTTAAATAAGAGTCTAAACAGTATAAAGAGTAGATGTAAAAGTGGTTCTGAACTTTAATTTACCTTTGACATATTACATGTTGATCAACCAGTCACTAAAGTGTCCCATTTCCAAGGTCCGTTTAAATGTGTCCTTCCTTACCTGGACAACGAAGGCTCCAACAGCTGGATCTTTCGTGGACCAACCTATCCCAAGATTCACTGCGTGCCGGTAATGAAAGCAAACAACACTGACAGAGAGCCGGAGGATTACACTATGACATGTAAATATTGTGTTTCAGCTCAGTTCAACAACTAACTGTACAACTGTTAAAACCAAAGGCCTTAAAACCGCAAGGTTTCGAGAAAAAAGTTATATGTTGTCAAGGTTGCTATGCAACAGGAGCCGCGCTTTGTTACACAACAGTAAGGGTAGAACAGCTGGTGATGCAAAGTGAAAATCCTACATAGACCAGACCGTCTCATTTTAGTTCGGCCTATTCACGGTCTACGACGACTACGAAGTGCCACACCTTCACAGACCACGTCCTCTGTAGGATGCGTCCCCTGAACTGGGACACAGATAATTCCAGTACGTCTACTGTCACACCAGCAACAGTGAACACAGGTAGTGATACACTGGGTGTGTTTCGGTCTGTTCACTGAAACTCTGCTCGCCGGATTTTAATTTCCTGGTTCTCAGTTCAGTGTCATTCATGCTGTACGGCAAGCTTTGGGACGCCCTCAACTTTCTACAATGGAAACAGGAAATTCATTGTTACCCAAAATAATGTGTGATTAAATCAATATTTATCTAAAAGATAATCTTATACACAGCATTAACAAAGCTGTCGATGTGCGGGCAGTGACATGGCCCTGAACACATTCATGGCAGTTAGCTTGTGAAAGGAAAATTATTAATTAAGTAAAGAAAAATTAAGTAAAAATTCACTCACGTGCTATTTTGGCCGCATTCTGATATTGCTGATGTCACACCGTGGTGGGGTTGTCTTGTCTTGGGTCTTTTTTGTCTTGTCATTTCCTGTTTTATTTTGAAAGAAGTAACTCTCCTCTCGTTTCAGGTCACTTGCCCTTCCTCATGTGTCACCGGTCTGATTGTCTTCCCTGATTCCCGATTGTGTTCACCTGCTCCTCATTACCCTCATGTGTTCAAATAGTCTGCGTCTCCCCTTGTCTTGTGCCAGTGTGTTCGTCTTGGTTCATGTGCGTTCACCCCAGCCGTCTTCACAGCCACAGTTCTTGTCGGTTTCCTCCAAGTGAGAGATTTTTTGTTGTAAGTTTTATATCTTAGTTGAATTTCCTAGTTAATGTTTGCATAGCCTTTTGTTTCCTCCGTGTGGAGTGATTTTTATTTACTTACCTTTTTATATCATAGTACCTCCAGTTTTAGGAGAGTTTTTTGTTGTTTCTATTTCTTTTTTTTGTTCCTTTTTCCTCTGAAGCTACAGTGATTTTCTGTTTATGTTCCATGTAGTCTTTTTCCTCCCTTATTGGAGTGATTTTTATTTTTGGTATTGATTAACCCTGCTTCTTCGTGAAGAAGCACGTCATAGATAATATTTCATAGCCTGCTTTTTTTCTCTGCCTTGGAATTAAACCGGAATTACTAATAAAGACTCTGATACCCTGCATCTGCGTCCTGTGTATAAGTCTGGTTGTGACAGCTGAACATGTTTTCGTTTGCCGTCTTAATCTAATTATATTGTTATTTTTTAATTTTGTTTAATTTTCAAATATCAAGTCAAGTAAAAAAACACTTCCTATTTAACCTCTAATTTCGTCATGTGTGGGTGAAAATAGTCTATCAAATGTCAGTTTGAGGTCATTTAGGACTTGGACACTCAATGTGGCGGACCCTTCCCATGAAGGCGCACACGGAGTGAGAGTGGGTAGGGGGACCGTGTAGGAGCCGGATTGGAATCGGGCCCTTTTCTCTTATTGGGTATTGTTTTCTCACTTGGGAGTTGGCTTTGAATTCTATGAAAGAAAGCAACAACTATGCTGCGTTGGTAGCTGCACATGCACCAAAGTTGTGCTGGCTAAATATTAGTGGAAATGTACAGATGCGTACCCATTGATTTCCCATGTGGGTAGATGGAGGAGAGGGTTGGGGGGTTGGATCTGTTAAGTATATTATGTGAAGTTAATAGAAATATTCAATAAAACAAAATATTTTGTTAAAGGTCACACGTATTTGTTGTTTGTCACATGTAGTAAACAGCAGTTAATACTGGCCCTTTTCGTCCTTCTATCACCACAAGTATATTTCCAGAGCTATGGGAAACACTGAATGTGAAATCTTTAAGGAGGATTGTAATAGGTGTGTGATTAGAGTGTAGCAGGAGACGCACACACAATGAGAAATACACCCACACAGAAAAACCTACTTGTCCCAGTCTCACCAGTCAACATTAAAGTAGATCAGTTCCCCCACCCACCCATTCTATTCCAGGCTCTCCTGAGACCCCGACCCAGACACCATGAACTACGGAGTCAGGCATTGGCGCCGCCAAGGTCCCTGTGGAGAACCAGCGCTGGTAATATTGTTCTGACTGTCCCTGCTCATCTGTCACACTGCAGAAGACGGACAGGGACAGACGGGTGAGGCACATTTCAGCCTTTCAGGACAATTTATATTCCAAATCCAGTAAGTTTACCCACCCATAATGCACCTGTGCTCTTTCCTGTTTGACCTTCTACAGGTCCAGAGCTCAAAGAAACACAAAAAAGACAAAACAGATTAATAATAGACTAAAGGCATGATGACTCAAGGTTGGACTCATCTCTAACAATTTCAGTCAGTGGGTAAGTGTCACTCGGTGAACCACAGGTGCAGGTAATGACTCCTGCAAACTAACATCAAATCCCCACCATGGAATTCAGGTAAAACATGGTCATGGTCACCATTACATAGTTTGTACTGACTTAATTTTTTCACTGTCAAATATCCCATCACAATATCTTCATCACAAAACCTTCATCACAATGTTTGTTATTGTTTTTTAAAATAACTGCTATTTATTATTTTATTTATATGAATAAATAACATAAACATTTTTGATAACTTTCAAATATAAACTATATATAAATATAAAATCTCTTGTTCAAAAATCCTCTAAAATGCATAACTGATCAGGCAAGAGAAAAGATCGGTACAGTCTTCATGGCCACCATCTCAGAGTCTCAGTTTGAGGCAGCAAAACCTCGATCCGGCACAGACCCTCAGCAAAGCTCAGCTCTGGTCGATCTGTCTCTGAAGGTCTGTGTACGCTGTTCACACTGCTCTTCACACTGCACTCACACACAGTCCAACAGATCATTACAAACAAACATAAAACAAACAGAGCATGCTGTTAGCATGTCCAGACCAAAGGTCAAAGGGTCAGCTCCAGAGGATCAACCAATGGACACCAGACAACCGGAGAATATAGACAAAATCTCCAGTTTGTAACAATAAGACTCTGTCTAATGATATTTGATTGTTTCTTATAGAGGACAAGTAACAACAAAAGGACTGATTAACACTAAGGTGTGAATCCTGCTCTGTCTGTGCCATGCATGAACACACACACACACACACACACACACACACACCAACCTCCCTTCCTCTGTCCCTCTCTAGATAAGAGTCATAAACTACAACCCACATTCCAATCCTGGGTAGTGACCAGCAGAACTCTCTTCACAGACACAGATCTGAGGAAGAATGTAAAATTAAATATCTAGCTGTTCTGTAACTCATGAGATGTTCCTATGTAATAGTTTAATCCCAAACTTCTATCCCATAGAATGTTTGAAATGTAACATGTAGACTTTAAGACAATGTCCTTCATGTGACCATACTGTCAGCATCCTTCACACAAGGTAACACACTACATGACATCCAGCATGTCCATATTATTATTATTACAGTCAAAGAACTGCTGTGTAATCCACATTTATAAACTATTAGCTTTGGGAAATATTTATATTGTTGTTTGATCAATTAACCACTTGCATCATGATTAATTCCAGGTTTGAAGGATGTAATATGAAATCAACACTCCTATTACTCCTCTCTGTCATTATTAGTGCAAGTAGTTTTATGTTATTTCATTTAATGTTTTGTGGTCATGGTGGAAGACGGATGTGCGAGTTTCTAAGTAAACTCTAGATTTTAAATTATTCCAAAGTTCAGTGGAAAATTACTCTCTTCTCCAAGTGGAAACACAGGAGAAGATGGGTGACGCCCCTGAAACATGCGCCAGCACCCAGGGGATAAAACAGTCTGAAGAGAAGATGAAGACAAGGTCAGAGAAGTCAGAGAAGAAGAAAAGCCAGAAAAAGAATAGGTCAGAAATGTTAGAAACGAGAAAAGTTAGAAACTCGGCGAGATGCTAAGGAGGAAGACGATGCAGAAACTAGAAGCTGAGATCTTTGCTCAAAGCTCAGAGTCCCGGCTCAAAGCCCGGCTCTGTAGCCATGGAAACTCTTAGCTCTAAGCTGCTCGCCACAAACTCATGGCTCTTAGTCATTCTTGCACTTTTCGCATCTTTTATTTTTCTTTGCCAAAACAACACAAGTGCCTCAGAGTAATTTTGTAACTTTTGAATCATCATCAAGTTTTCCTTTTTGAAGATTTTGACAACTTTAGAGTCATCTGGTCAACGCCGGTCTCCTCTAAAGTTATCCAGCCAAAGTGAAGAGCATTAGAGTTTATTTCGCATCAACCCGCAAGAGACGCCAGCAGAGACACATCTGCACGACCTCCTGCAGAAAAGCCGAGCAGAAATCAAGAGACAGAAAGTCTCCTGGCAAACTCCACCAGAGCTGAACCGCTGAGACACCGGCAGAATCCGTCATCGTGATAACGGGACACGGCCTCCAGGAGAATCCACCTAGATCCTGTGTCTCCAGGGTTACCACGGCAACCACAGCCACCTGGGTTCCAGCCGAGGGTCTTCAGCTACAGCGCAACTCACAGTAGGCCGGTCTTAACACTCTGCTCATGACTGGGTTGAGGTTCAAATATAGCAATATTTAATTATCAAACCTAATTCGTAGATGTAGCATCATTAGCTGTATAGCCATAGTGTATAGCCATAACATATTCTCTCCCACCATCATCACACTGCTCATTTCATTATTATTTTCATCTTTATGATTATTACACCTTGCATTTACTCTGTAGATAGTAGTTTAGTTAATAAACTCCTTTATTTACACCCAGCTGTTGTCCTGTTGTATTCTTTTGACGTAGAGACTGGAGATCCATTGAATCGAGAAGTCATGGCTTCTGATATGAGATTGATAAATTTGGCAATGAAGTAATTCATTGTTGTCCTCCCAGAGGACTGGTGCCCCATTTCAACGAGAGTAAATTCTAAAATATGTCGTTAACGCTACATATTGTTTGAGCTAATATCAGCAGTTGTTTACATTGAAGGCAGTCAGTAAGAATCTAGCTGTATAAATCTATAAATTAATCAGCATTATACCTACAATGTCACCCTTACATTATACCTAGCAAATAAATAATATAACTGACAAAAATGAACATCATGAAACACATGGCCCTTAGTTTCAGAAACAGCCTCAGAGTGGAGCAGCGACACGTCCCTCATCATCTCCTGATGTTTCTGAGGATGTGAGACAAGGTGAGCTCATATAGTGACATATCACGGATTATTATTTCCTGTTTAAATGTGGCATGAACAATTCATCAGTGTCTACCCTAATAAGCACTATAGAGCCATGTGTACAATTGTCTGCCCAATAATTTGTAAAAGATTTCTTTAAAGAAGCGTGAGATACATGGATCAAGAGAGGAAGGGGCCACAGAGACTGCTTTTGTATAGGGCCCAGAGTTTTGTGCTACACCCCTGTTAGTGAGAGCAGGACTCAGAGACAAAGCCTTTTGAAACTCCATCACAGAGTTCAGAGACGACCAGCAGAGATGAGTGAGTTCATCTTGTGTGTGGTTGTTTTCTGTTGAGACTGCAGAGGTTGTCATGTTGGTACGATAGTGTTCTGCCCAGAGCCTGTGTGCAGTAGCTCACTGTCTGCTTCCCTGAGCGTGGGTGGCCATATTTACATAAAGTGGTGTTATTACAGATTTGAGATCAGACAGTACTGGCGTTCAGTCATTCTGTGTGTGACGGCACTGACAGGAAATGCTGAGAACCTACACTGCAGCTTTATATTCATGTCAAATGTTATGTCTTAATTTCAGTCATGAACTGTAACTGAAACAACGCTGAGAAGACTGAGGCCCAGCTGTGGGAAGCTGTAGGACATGTCCCCCTCCCTTTTCAAGATACATTTAGGGTTTCAGTTTGATTCAGATAAAAACATTGATATGGCATCTAGGATGATTGCAAGAATTACTGTACTGTACTAATTAAGCAGCACAGAATAACTAGTGGGCTTCTTTCTGTCCAGGTTTCTCCTCCTCTCAGGGCATAAAGGCTCCTGCTGTCCCCTCTGAGATCACTGGTTCAGTCGGCTCAGTCTGACCAGCGAGAAGAGACATGGTACCAAAAAGACATAAAGTCCTGGGAAAAGAAAAGATGGACGGGTACTGTGAGCAGGTTATGGAAGACACTAAAACCAGCTGCTGGAAATAAATGCCCACTCCCCCCGTGCTGACTGAAGAGGATAAAAATGGATGTTTAAGTTATTTTATCCCCCAGGACTGAACGTGCTCCATATATTCACTCATATTACCCCGACTCTGTGGTAAACTGAGAAAATACAAGGCCGTGATTCCACTCAACCTTGAGTTTGTAGGAAATGACACAATAATTATTGCAGATTTGCAGACTCATTTCTATCTAGCATAGAATATTTTCTTTTTCCCACTCTCCCTGTTTATGTTGTTAAACCTGAAACCTGTAATAAAGCCCCACCGACGCACACACACACACACACACACACACACACACACAGACCCTGCTCTTACTGTCTATGGAGTGGACTGTCTTTTTCATGTAAGGACGGACACGAGTGACCTCTGGTGACATCTAGTGAAGGTTCGTCACATACAGGCAGAGAAATGTACAGTAGCTCATCCACCGTTGCATCAGGTGTGTTTTGTACGCTGCAACCTGGAGCCCACACACAGAGTTAATTACATTATACCAACGTGGGTTAATGATGAAAATGGACCATTATCCAGCTGATTGTTCTCAAAATCAATCTGACATGGACAGAGCATCATCTGAACTGTCATTTAGAAATTCAGTTTCAGGTCAGTCAGGGTCAGGGTGGCGGTGGTCAGGTGAATCCCATGCTCTGATCTTTAACTTATATCATGTGTAACGGGAATAACTACATAGACACGCTTTTTGTTTTGAAATCTGTTTTTTAGTTTTTTTCTGTTTTTTTTCAAGGTCAATGAGAAATCGTGTTGAATAATCGCGATCTCAATATTGATCAAAACAAACATGATTGTGATTTTTGCCATAATCGAGCAGCCCTACCTCTAGCGTTTCAGTGGACAGAAACCCTTTATGTCTTAACAGATCTTTTATTGCTGGGCTGCAGTATCGTCTCATTTCCAGTTGCTGGTGTTTCTGTTGTTTACATGATATTCAGATTTGCTAGTTTCTTCTGCCTCCTTCAGTAATTATGATACGTCAAGACAGTAGTTTATTTGCCATAATGTAGGTGAGGTTCAGTAACTGCACTTCCCTGCAGCTTCAGAGCAGCCAGGAAACCAGCCTTTTGGTTAAGGTTAGTGAAAGATGCTCAGTTAGCATTAACAGAGACCTTACTGTGGAGGTTTCTCCTCACTTCTTGGCCTTAGCATGCTAACATGCTTATGTCAGAGATGAAAAAGTCTGAGGATCATCGAAGGATGAATGTAGCAGTTTATCTAGTTGGTGTAGAGATATTTCAGACTGGAGCGACAGACTGACCAAGAACTCAACATCCATTTCATTTGAACCTGAAGAATACACCAAACAACACGGTGGACACAGTGCTCAGCCTGAAGCTCATCTTGTCCCGTCAGTTCAGGGAAGAATTCATGAATGCCATCGATGTGCTATAAAAGCATGAAAGACAAATGAAAATTTCTTTTTTAAAAAGCTGCAGAATTTGAGTGTGGAATTTCAAATTTCCCTTTACAGACATGGTCATAGATCAGCTGTCTGAGCATAAACTCCATATCGCCACATCCATCTGACTGTCAGAGGTCCAGCAGTCATGACAGGCTGCTGAGGCTCACATCAATCTGACATGGACAGACTGACCTCTCTGATCTCTCCCCTTATTAGAACACAAAGAGCTGTTGAGCTGGCTCGGCACACTAACACGAAGCTTCTCTGAGTGAGGAAGGCCTAAGAAAAAGCTTCACTGTTTCACTCCACCTCAAAGCACGTGGTCTGAAGCATGGATGGAGTCTGCTCCATTCAGCTGGAGGATCAATAGCAGCATTGATATGGAGACAGGAAGCAGCTGAGGAGCAGACTGTGTGGCTGGAAGACTGAGGGACCTAAAGGTCTCTTACTTCTCTTTAAGATTATGACTTGCTCCAGTATGAAAGCTACAGTATGTGACTTTGTCCCATCTAGCCAATCAGAGAAGGAGAAAGTCAGAGGTGGGAGCTCATGGCTGTCAATTAATACAATAAACAAACGATACTGATCTACTACCCCTCTCGCTCCAAGGCTTACAGCTAGTATTAGCTGCTGGAGGATATCGCTCATGCTGACACAGGCTGGAGAGTTCAGAATTCCTACATTAGCTGAGACAGTGAATATAACACAGGATGTAGGTGAAGGAGAGGGAGGGGTAGGAGGAGCTTTTGATCTTGAGTTCCACAACTTTCATATTGTAGCTTCAATTATGTCATCATCTCAAGACAGGAAATGGTGCTAATCATTGAAGCTCATTGTCCAACTGTGACACATGAACCACAGTGTGTGTGTGTGTGTGTGTGTGTGTGTGTGTGTGTGTGTGTGTGTGTGTGTGTATGTGTCTGTGTGTGTGTGTGTGTGTGTGTGTGTGTGTGTGTGTGTCTGTGTGCGTGCGTGTGTGTGTGTGTGTGTCTGTGTGTGTGTGTGTGTGTATGTGTCTGTGTGTGTGTGTGTGTGTGTGTGTGTGTGTGTGTCTGTGTGTGTGTCTGTGTGTATGTGTCTGTGTGTGTGTGTGTGTGTGTGTGTGTGTGTGTGTGTGTCTGTGTGTATGTGTCTGTGTGTGTGTGTGTGTGTCTGTGTGTATGTGTGTGTGTGTGTGTGTCTGTGTGTATGTGTCTGTGTGTCTGTGTGTCTGTGTGTATGTGTGTGTGTGTGTGTGTGTGTGTGTGTGTCTGAGCTGTAACCAATACATAGGTTGTCCACCAGAGAGCACTGACTGAGTTTATATTTAGCAGCACTTCATGGACACGACTGTCATGTGGTTACGTTAAAAGACCTAGTGATGCTGGTGTCCCTCTTTTAGACCACACTCTATTCACTGATTTCATTATGTCAGACTTACATTAGAACAGGCTTATGGACTCCATGTCCTTCACAAATGGGTTTCATCATGGAGTGACTCCTCTCAGTCTTGAGAGAAGCCGACATCCCAGAGGAGAACAGAGGAGGAGGAAGATGATGAAAGTCCACCGTTATTACCAAAATCCGTTATGATGAAACGATTCTGTCCTGAGACAACATATTCAAACTGTGACACTGACACACAAAATGACAGACAACCACAGCCGAGTTCAGCTTCTGTACACTCATAAAATCATCAGCAATCATGCGACTTTGGCTGAGTAAGAAAGACTGCTCTTACCCTCATGGTCCTTTACCAATTAATCACAACACTCTGTCCCTGCTGTGTTCTCCTGTGCACTGGGACCAACAGATGAGCTTGAGTTCATCAGAGTGTGGTGCTGCTGTAACTTCAGTGTAGAGGATTGTGATGTTTAGGGCTGTCCCAAACGATTATTCTGTAAACGATTAATCTAACGATAATTTTTTTTATTAACCTAACAGTAATTTTATTGCAATTATTTTCCAGTTAGTCATTTAATATAACAATTTGCCCCGTCCAACACACACAGAGTCTGCAGACTACCGCACTGTCGGTGTCAAGATTAGACTCTGGAGGACCGTGTACGAGCCTTTTTTGCCGCGTGTTGCTCCACACGCTCCGTCGTGCCGCTGGTAGACGCCGCCGTGTTGTTCAAATAGATTACACAGACGCAAATCATTCACGTAGTCAATGACTTCAATTACGTCACCGCGTTGTCCCAGTCCGTGCGCTGCGCTTGTATCCGGGTAAACCAAAGACGATGGATATAAACGGTCCCATTAGAAAGTTCCGGTTTTGTTCTATGAACATTTACTCTGTGTGGTTTTACACGACGCGTCGACACTAAAATTCCACGTCGAATAATTTTTATAATCGACAACGTCGATTACGTCGGATAATCGTCCCAGCCCTACTGATGTTTATTACATCCTCACTGTTGTCTGCTCTCACCTCAGACACACAGCTGCGCTCGTTAACCGGAGCTGTTGTAACCTGTAACCGTCTGTTTACACAGCATACACTGTGATGGGCGTAGCCGCCGTGACGTCACCAACAGGTTTCTGAAGAGTGGTTTTGAAGCTCAGGCTGTACCACCATCGCCATCTTGGCAGTACCTTACTCCACCCCTAACTCCTGGCTAATCCAAATATGGAAAAAGAGGACCCTAACCCTAACCCTTAAGGTAAATGCCGGCTTGTGCCAAGTATACGATCACCCAACTGTCACTGAAAGGGGCCACGCCCTCAATTACTCATGACTTTAGGCCTTAATAAAATGTAAACAGGTGAGTTATATCAACAGTTGTCATGAAGGAGGAAATTAGCTCTAGAGACCAAAACTGTTTTTGTACCAGGCTGTAAACATGTTTATTTGTTTAAAAAAAAAAAAAAAATTCCAAGAATCAGAAAAATGCTGAATGTTGCAGCTGATAATTGGCCGGGCTGATAATCGGTCAATCCCTAATTGTTAGCATCATAAGCGTTGTGGTGCTACAGAGACGCCCAGGCCAACAAATCATATTCTCCAGACGTAAAGGAACAGGTTGGTTTGGTACATGACCAATCAAAATCACATCATCATCATTTTTATATTTTTTTTCAGTAAAAATGCAAAAACCATTCCAACTGAAATTGCAATATCAGCCAAAATAACTGCAATATGATTTTTTTGCATATCATTCAGCCCTAATGACCCAATTGTTCAATGACCTAACAGGTAAAACTCCTGAATTCCTGAATGAAAACAAAATAGGGTGTTTATTATAGAAGCTAATATCAAAAAGATAAAAGACTAACTAAACCACCACAGACACACAAAAGACTATTAACATGAAGTAATTAACTCTAAATTGATGTCTAAATGTATCTGCACAACAACTAATCCACCATTGTCTAACATTAATTCATATATGACAATTTATATTGTCAATGAAATGACAAGCTAACACTGGAAATGAGAGGACGTGCTATCAGCTAGCTAACATCTTTTTACCCTCCAGACGAACGGCCACTGCCTCTGACAGTGGCGAGGAGCTCTATGGGGAACACAATGTTGACACCTACTTCATCACTAGTCTCTGACTTAAAAATCACTGGCTGAAAAATCACATGTGAGCAGCCAACACCTGTTTACAAAGTTCAGAAATGTTTATAACGTGTTCAAAGTGAATGCAGTTGATTTAAATAGAAAATAGATTGATAACATTCTTACTGTTCTCAGATCATTAATGCTGAGTTTCTGCTGAATAGAAGCAGATGTGGAAACAATGTATTTTTAGATCAATTAAATAAAAATATGTTGTCATATCTGACTACCTCAGCACTGACACAAGTTCAGACTCCAGAGCGTACAGTCAGAATATAAACACAGAGCTATTGTAGTGGGCACAGAAGTAATTGGTCATCAAACTGAACTGTTACATGAACACAAAATAAGAATTACTGTCTTCTTTAAGTCTGACTTGGACAAATTATTTCTCTTTTTATGTTAATATAAAATATAATATGTTGTAGATCTGATGTCCACAATGTTTTTGATCTGTAAATCTTTAATCATACATCTGATCTGTCAGGAGGAATATATTCATGTATGTACATACTTCATAAAATGTGAGCGAGGAGTTGTATCAGTCTTGACTGATGACGCCAGTGAAGTCTATCAGAACCAGAAGTCAAGAATAAGCTGAGGACAGGAACACCCAGGCACCTGGACCAGTTTCCAGTTTTTAAAATAAAACATGATTAAAACAATAAACAGCAACTTCCACAAAATCTTTTCTGTGACTGTCAGTGTGACAGAGGGGGGCGTGTTCAGATTAACATCCTCCTGCAGGTTAAGACTGTGCTTCAGTTCTACTGTGGGCAACAGCCTGAGATATCATGAAACATGTGTCTAGCAGGTTTAGGCTAAGCATAATAACATTACCAAGGAATAACCCAACCATGTTAACAAGTACAAGATGAAGAAACTGTCTGTTAAAAACAAAAAAAAACAATGCTACAAATTAGGTGATGATTAGGTTATGATTTTGGCTTCCAACGATTATGAAAACATGATAATCGAGATAAAACTGTTATTGTGCCACATTCTGTTTCACAACAAATTTAATCCACTCTACAAAACCCACGCCTCCATCTACTATATTTAATTATATACAGTATATATATGTACATTATTATATATCTCATTTCTTAATTTATAATTTAATTTGTTTTTCCGTTGACTGTATTTAAAGTTAAAGATAGTCCATTGTTGAAATGACAAAGTTTTTTTTTTTTAAACTAAATGCATGGTATTTCCAAAGTCAATGAGTAATCGTGATAAATAATCCTGATTCCGATATTGATCAAGATAATTGTTTATGATTTTTTCCATAATCGAGCAGCCCTACCACAAATACACATGATTTAAATACAATAACAACTAAACTAAATATAATAATCTACTTGTTTTGTTATTTTATCCGTGTAAAGCACTCTGTGATCTCTGTTTTGATAAGTGCTACATAAATAAATAATAAATAAACTGTATCATTATCATTATCATTATTATTATCACATTCCATTGGTATTTTTACACTGTATTAAAGATAATATAACCGATTGTAAAACAGATTGGGTCAACAGAATACTGTACTATAGGTAGAAGGAAAAGATGTGACTGTACATGAGGACAACACATGATCTTCACCACCAAAGCATTTCTGCCAACACATTATGTCACCACTGAAGAAAACATATTGACCCCTTAACTCAGATCTACATCTCAAACAACTCCACACAGACTCACATCAGATCCCATGAAGTCTTCAGAGATGGTATAAGAGCTGATGGGGAGGCCAGGAGGCAGGAAGATATTATTGAGACAATTATCACTATGATACATATACAGTGGGCTCCAAAAGTCTGAGACCACTTTCCCATTCACCTCAAAGGGAATGTGGTATGTATTCAAAATCACATTCTCTAGGCTGAAAAAAAAAGTTCTCAACATGCATCATTAATTAATATCTATCTATCAAAACAGCACACACAGGTACCTGGGTGTTCCAGTCCAGTCCACACCCCCCACCCCCACCCCACCCCACACACACACAGACACACACAAAGACCCTGTCTGGTATCTACCGCTCAACCTGACTCATTGCCCCAGATGAGCCTCAGCATCAACCTGATGAGAAACCTGAGCCTCCAGCAGAGTTCACAGGCTCCACGCTGACTCCAGTTCAGTATCCTGAGATGCTCCCAGCAGTAAACACATGAACATGCCTCTGTTAGGAGCAGGGAATGTCCACACACTCAATACACATGTAGTTACAAATAGGCCTCAAGGATGTGGTGTTTTTCAGCATATTAATCAATCAACAATGTAATCCAATACAATCAGTTCATTCACTGCTGCCGCGTGTTTTTATACAGACACAAGTAAAAAAATGTAACTGATATAAATGTGAATTATTAAAGCCGATATGGGGACAGACTACAAAAGAGGTCCTCGGTCTGGGTGTGTGTGTTTAGCGACCTGCAATGGGAGCAGAAATTTGTCATATTTTTGTATGAAGTTCGGTGTATAGAGGGAGGTAAGCCCACTGTAGCTCTGTCCGAGCCACACTCCTGCTACTGCGGCAAAAACACTAACAAGCGGGATCCCCGTTTAGAATGTGTGAGCCCGGGGAGCCAAGACCAGGTTTCAACAACACCCCGAAAACCCGCATCTGCTGCCGTGTTCTCCGGCTCTGGTGTAATGAGAGCGGGAGACTTACATTCACAAAGCCAGGGGAGAATAGAGGTGTGGGTTTGTTTACCTTGCTGAAATGCAGTAGTCTCCTCCGCAGGCAGCGGCAATGCGGAGCCGCGGATGATGCGCAGGAGGCCGGGTGATACTGCTCGGTCTGTCGGTGAAACCAACAGCGTGATTCAGATGCTGGATTCAGCGTTGATACTGTCCTCCGCTGCCTCTGTCCACTGTGTCCCTGTGTCCTGTCCTCTCTTCCTCTCCTCTCCGCTGTGATGTTTAAGTCTCTCTCTCTCTCTCTCGCTCTCTCTCTCTCTCTCTCTCTCTCTCTCTAATTTCTCCCTATCCTCCACATCCCTCCTTTCTTTCGATCACCTTCTGGTCTCCTCTCACCACTGTCAGTCAGAACACGATACAAGCAGCCAACTTCCGGTTTGCGTATTACAAAATTAAATGTGTCCCAAATACAGTTTTTCACAACAACCAGGCATAACCTGCAATTTTTGTATTTGTAAAGCCTTATGAATCAATATCTTTACGTTCAAAAATTTTTTAATATTAATAATAATCCACAGAGATTATGACCCAACTCTTCACGAAAAATCAAAATTAGGTCCTTTCCTCACCACGTCTCAACAAACATGTCAATTTATAACATATGGAGGAAAATAACTCCTTTCCCAACCACAAAAACAAAGAAATGTTGAAACAAGATGAAAGGAATATACAAGTAAAGAAAGATGAGTCGTAAAAATAATAATTAAACAAAAATAAGGAGATGACCATAATTAGTTCAGACATAAGTAGAGTTTCCTGGCACTTTGACTTCTTTTTACACATTTTTTAAGAAGAGACAATTCATTTTTAGTAGGCTACATTAGCCTATATAATATATATAGTATTTTGTTATAATGATGCTATTGGTAACTATAAATTCATTATGCTTGTTTTCATGAGTCCTAGCTAGATCATAAAACAGCTTGTTTCTGCATTTATGTGGGTCTGCTGTGGTGAAACTACAATGGAGCACCATTTTAAATGCTGCTGAAATACTTCAGGTCATTTCAGTCTATTTGGAACCTTCCTAAGGAAAACAGACCTCTTCCCCGCAGCCTTTGTACCTCATCATTTTTCCCTGTTTCAGCAGCATCATTTTCAGTAAGTCCTGAAAAAAGACAACTACTGACTGGTGAAGAGAGTTAAAAGTCTAACACTTCAGAAACCTGTGGGTGACGTCACAGAGGCTACGTCCATCTTTATTTACAGAAATGACGAAAACACAAGTAAAACTGTTAAAAGAAGGTGATGGCAAAGAAGGCTCCTCTCAGATTGTCAGATGAAGGTGCCTCTCTGTCTGGACTGAGCTGATAGCTGCCTCTCATCTGTAGGTTGGTTCTCTGTGTGAGATACTTTTAATGTGTGTTTTATTCAGCTAACAGCGGTCCGAGAGGCATCGTACACAGATGCACAAACCAACTGGCTCCTTTCAGTATGGAGGAGCAACAGCATGACATAACTCTCAGTGGGCGTGGCTGTAACTATTGCAGGCTACAGACTGATGCTTCTGGATCGTTTGCCACAGCTTTGGCTTTCAATCACAGTCTGTCCAACCGCACAGGAGTCTGTTTACAATGGTGATTAACATTTAGCTTAACTGCGATCACTGAAAATAGAACAACGGAAAAGAAAGGCAATGTTGAATGAACTGACTACTGCCAAATTTTAAATTAAATTAGCTAAAAGTAGTATTGTACTGTCGCCAAAGTGCTGATCCTACATGTGAGCCAATGTTAGGTAACTTTGCAGCCCACGGACCTGACTCGCTCATTCGACAGAACTCAGCTGTGGATATGGGACATTGGCGAAGGAACTGAAACAGTCAGCGCTTTTAAGCTGTTAACATGACTGCCAACTATTAGGCGTTGACACTTTTCACTCACTCTCACACCATATATCCATTTTCACACATGCTAAAAAACAAATTAATAACTGATAATGTTGCTGCATGAAAAGAGGACACTGACAGTCCACAGGCAGACAAGACAGACCATCAGGGGGGAAGTGAGAAACATCCACAGTTTGTTGTACTGTCGTTTATTCCCATGCTGCTGCTCAGAGAAGTCTACTCTTCTGGCAGTAGCCTTTTTTCTTTCAGAGCCCAAAGCACACACACACACACACACACACACACACACACCTACACATACAAACACACACATACACAACAACATCAACAACAACACATTGCATGCAGGCAGTCCTCAGTTTGATCCTAAATTTCACTTCTGTGACAAAGGTAGGATTAATTAGCCTCACCAGCAGTGTGATGCTAGAACCACTACAGATTTGAAAATGAAATCATCAAATCATCGGTATTTATCTCTTATTTATCACAGTATCATTGGTCAATATCTTAATTTATTCCACAAGGTGTCAGATAATGAGATGTCTTATCAGTAAATATGTTAAAGCAGCTGTGACAAAATCAATAAGAAAAATATGACAAATAATAAACAATAGTTCAAAATAGAATTGTGTGTAAAAAAAATAGTCCTTGATCTGAGATAATGTTGGTTAAATGATCTGCTGTTGAAGTTTTGATTATGGATTCCTGTATAACATTACAACTACAGCAGCTAGTGATGCTTAGATGCTACTAGAACCTGTGAGTAAGATAAACAGGTGACATTAGAGAGTTGTTATGAGCTCATTTCATTCATCCAGTGTTTGTACTTTGTTACAGTTGTTAGACTTTAAAGATGACCTCAGGTTTAACATTGTTTAATCATCCAGATCATACTGTGATGTATTGTGTTGTTATTTAATTTATATAATTGATTTGTCTTGTCTGAGCTTGAAGATGGTCTCGTAGCCTGATGCCCACTACAATTGTAGATACATGATGTTTTTATAAACCACCGCACTACCTCAGTCTAAGTAATCTAGACTAGTAGAGGTGGATGTTTCTTATATTTACATTTACATTTACTCATCTGTCAGACACTTTTATCCAAAGAGATTACATCTATTAACAAGTGCGAGGAGCTCAGTTAAAGAAGTGCACTGAAAGTGCTATTTATGCAGGTTAGGTTGGGTTTCTTGACTTAAAGCAGGACTTTAGGGGTTACAGGTTAGGGTTGGGGAAATCTGTTTTAAATTACAATTCTTTTCTGGGGGAGGACCCCGAGACCATCACAGTATTTAGGCTACGTACCTTTCCAAGTTTGTTCCCCAATTTTAACCAGGTTTCCATGGTCTTCTTCTGCACAGACCACAATCTTTTATTTTGAAAACAGAATTAGTAACTTCCGGTGATTTTTCCCCGCTCCCCACTGGCCGCTTGACAAAGCGTCTTTGCCGTCAGATGGAGCGGCGGCAGGTTCCTTTTGTTGCGGGCAGTGAAGCACTGAGGCGGCAGGTGCTCCCCCCCCCCCCCCCCCCCCCCCCCCGGCTCCCTGGGGAAGAAAGAGAGACCCTCCAATTAAACACAGCAGGCTGATGGCTGGGATCATAACACATATACGCTATAACCTGCTTTTTATTTTATTTTATTTTATCTTCAGGTGATTAATGATGTAATGAATTTGTTGTTAAAGAGTGGTCTATATTCATATAATTAACAAAACTTTTCCTAAAATGCAAAGTTTTAAAACATTTTAATATATTATTATCATATATTATAAATATCAGAGACTGACAGTTGTTATGGAAAGCTTAAAAAGCTGTTGGGGTTTTCATGTATTTAGTTTTGTGTATATAAAGCTTTCATTTTTGTAATTTCAATTTTTGTGTAAAATAATAAGGAAATAAATAAAAATAACAATAGATATTATATATATATATATATATATATATATATATAAATATATTTATATGTTTTACTTGTGACGAACTGTGTAGTAATTAATATTAAAAGTTGAGAATTAGGAATAAAACTAAAGTTTGACTGTGTGTTGGAGCAATAAGGATCCAGATTTATTGAGATTTTGTCTCTTCATCACTGCAACAGGAACGATTCCACACTGAACCTGATCAGACTGTAAAAGCTCCTGTGTTGTGACAGTAATGGATTATTGTGTGAATAATGAGCTCTGATGTGGTTTTATGATTTCATATTTCACCCTCAGGGTCATTAGAGCAGAACAGGCATCGTACACAGTGTCACCAATTAGACAGGCAGGGTCACCTAATGACAACACACAGGAACAGACGGTATGCAGAGCCAACATCACCAGGACCATGGGTAATTAGTAATTTCTCAAGTCACAGAGCCTTAAGGAAGACTGATATGTGCTTAATTAATCAGCAGTAATTCATGCTCTTATTCTGGATGGTAAATGATGAGCCTTCCTGTATCCAGAACTCTGGGCTGATGAGCACAGAAACTAAACAGCTTAGTAACAGAGGAGGAAAGCAATAAAAATGCAGATTTGTTTCAAACTAATGTCAATCAGCTCAGATAGTCTGAGTGTATGTTGTGGTGCATGTTGTGGTGTATGTTGTGGTGCATGTTGTGGTATATGTTGTGGTGTGTGTTGTGGTGTATGTTGTGGTGCATGTTGTGTATGTTTTAGCGTGTGTGGTAGTGTATGTTCTGTATGTTACGGTGTATGTTGCAGTGTATGATGTAATGTATGGTGTAGTGTATGTTTTGGTGTATGTTATGGCAATACTAGCAGCAGTCCACCATCTTGGTCCAAACTGAAACTGCTCCACAAGTATTCAACAGCCATGCCCCAAGCCCCGCCCACCTGGACCCACCATCCAACCTTGCAGGATTTGGTTTCAATGAGTGTTTACCTGAAATGTGCTATATTTTTAGTGGATCACCCAGAAAACAGCGAGCCAGAGAAGAGGCTCAGAGCCTCCTCTCTTCTGATTGGCTCACCGACCTGTTGTTGCTAGAGCTCCAGGGAGAAGCCTGAGAGAGGAGATGTAAAACTACACTGAGATTGTTTTTGGTTCTTAAAACTACAAATATATCTTCTTATGGATCAACACTTCATATAAAACACAAGAGAAGAGGAAAATATGGAGCTAAAAAGTGTCTCAGTCAGCCATGACAGTGTGACAGTGAGGCAGCATGAACACATTCAGGCTGCATGTGAAGCAGCTGCATGGACTTCAGCTCATTTCATTATTATCATTATTATTTACAGCTGTGCATCTTTTGATGTCACATATCAGCATGTCTTTCTTGAAAAAAAGACGATTTAAAACAAATTAACAAAGTTACTACTCCAAAATATATCCAGCAAGTCCATCCATTACTTTATTCTTTGTTATTATTCAATTAGAGTTTGGACTCACTCAGGACTGTTGTGGAGAGATGGATGCAATGTAAGATGGAGGCCATCTTGGACAATACCAACCATCCTCTCCACATCATTCTGGCAGGACAGAGAAGCAGCTACAGCTGCAGCAATTTATTCTTCATTGACCAGCCATTTCATGCCGTCTGTCATAATCAGACATGGTGTTATCTGACATTTTTTAGTCTATCAGTCAGTCATGTGACTTACAACTTACCATACGATACAGAATGCTAAACTAAGAAAGTTAACATAATAAATATTGCAGCTGCTTAACATCAACATGTTAGCATTGCAAGCATGTTAGCATGCTGATGTTAGCATTTAGCTCACAGCTGTGCCTTACTACAGCCTCACAGAGCACAGGAAATGCACCATTTTATTCAGGTTTTATTCAATCATAAAATAAGGTTTTTGTTTTTTTTTGACAGATTTTACATTTTTTCAAAATTTCTAAAAACTGCTCTGTAGCCAAAAGTTTTCAATATATCATAATTTGTTGTTCTTTAACATCAGTCATTGTGTTTTTTCTCTATTCTTATTTAGTATTTTTATTGCTTTTGTAATATCTTTAGCTGGAGACCCATGCAGTGCAAGGTGCTTATTTGCAGCCTGCATTGTATTGATGTGTTTTTTCTATCATTTAAAAAAAAAAAAAAAGAAAAAGGGAAAGGTGAGCAAGAAGGTTCTGGGTTTGAACCCCGGGCCTGGGGCCTTTCTGTGTGGAGTTTTCATGTTCTCCCTGTGCCTGTGTTGGTTCTCTCCGGGGTTCTCCGGCTTCCTCCCACAATCAAAACATATACATTAGGTTAATTGCTGAGTATAAAGTGCCTATAGGTGTGTTTGTGTGTGCAAGTGGATGGAAGGTGAGCATTGATAGATAGATAGATAGATAGATAGATAGATAGATAGATACTTTATTTATCCCCTAAGGGGAAACTCATGTCTCCATTAGCTCAAGCTCAGTATTGATAATAATAATAATAATAATAATAATAATAATAGTTAATAATAAATAGCATTGGTCCTATTTAAACAAGTACTATAAGTGTTATGCTAATATTCTCTAATAGTCCATACAGGAGGGCAAAAGGATTTACACTCAGTGACACTAGAACATCAGAGACTATGTTCCTGTTTGAAATCCTTTTCCAGAGTCACAGTCTTGTCACCAAACACTCTCTGTCTGTGTCAGCTTTTTAAATGAGGAGTGAGAGAACATCAAATACACTGAGTGGCTGCCATGAAAGGTTTCACGTTAATTTATTTGGTCCTGTTCCAGGAACTTTGCCCATTTCTCCTTCGACTCTGGTTGATGCGAGTGCCAGTTTTCTGGAAATACTTCTTAGTGTAATTCAGTCCAGTACAACACCACATTTACCTGAGTAATAAATATATCATTGACTTTACACATCTCTGTCAATGTCACTTCAGAAGAATGAGAGGAAGTGGTTAGAATTATAGCTAGTCCCTGTCAGTAAAATAACGTGTTAAACGTCACCAAGTCCATACATGCCAACATTTAGGTTTGAAAATACGGGATATTTTTCTGCGAACGTGCGGGAGTTTAAAGTGAATTTGTGATATATCTACCAGTTAGTGTCTAGCGTTGTGTGCATATTGTTTTGATGAAGAGGCCAAGAACAGGATATTGTTGGAGGCGATCTCCTCCAAAAATCCTCAATTGTGATCATGTAACTGAGCCCCTACACAAATTAAATGACATAATATATTAATGTACAACACAATGAATTCAATCCAGCAATTGAGCTCATGAACATGGTTTAGGAAAAGGCTAAAAAATGGAAGTTACTTAGATCACAATGTCATTGCTTACATTACCATGGAGATCAGCAGCAAAAGGGGGAGGTAAAGTAAGGAGACCCCACTTACAGTTTTTCTCAGTCGCTTTGGTACATTTCTCGAATCATCCTCGACATTTGCAAAACAGTAATTGAATTTCTCAAAACAATTCGTACAAATAGCAAAACACCATGGATTACCTGCAAAAGCCAGTCTCTTGCTCAAAATCCTTAGTTCATCTCTCAAAAGTAAATATCTGTGTCAATGAACATGTCACTGCCATCAGAAGGACAGGTCCTTGTGTTATTGTGTACGGATAAGACAGTCAAATTGCTTAGTCGTGTTGTCAATATAACTGTACTCTGCAGGGATGTTCTGATGTAAACTATGGCTTAAGTCTTGATGACAATTATTGTAAATTGTAAGTTACACTTTAGTGTATGTGGGAGATTGATTGCAAGAGACTGGACAAGATTCACATTTACGCTTTTACTGTTTGTACTGTATTTGTTGACAGACCATGTCATTGTGATACAGAAAGGAAAAAGACAGCACTGCATAGCACAAAGAAAAAAACAAAAAAACAAAAGTAGAAATGTGAACATAGGACAATCTCCTTAGGGAAAACTGTACATGCAGCGCTGTAGGAATTACAGTGCAGTCTTCCTACACCTCTTGACGTTCCTGTCTGTTGGGCCACAAATTCTCATCCACATCACAACGAATATCTTCTCTTGCGATGCAGCGTGGAAAGAATCTTTTAGAGTGTCTTATCCAGCCTCTGCAGGCATCTGCTGTGATGTCATCACACGCTGCATCCATGGCGGCCAGAAGGGTCATCTGTGTATGTGGCTGGCGATCATTAACTTTCCATCTCCATGCTGAGAAAAATTCCTCAATGGGGTTAAGGAATGGGGAGTAGGGTGAGAGGAACTCCATCAGCATCCTGTGGGTCCCAAACCATTGCCTGATGATGTTGGAGCGATGGAAATTGACATTGTCCCAAACTATCACGTACTTTGGCAAGTCATCTCCAATCTGACCCCTGTCTTGTTCAGGGATCAGATCCCTGTAGAGAGTGTCTAAAAAGGTGACAAGACGCTCTGTATTGTATGGCCCAATAATGGGAATATGCGTTAGCACACCATTCTCAGAGATAGCAGCACCCATGGTTATGTTCCCGCCCCGTCGGCCCGGCACATCAACTGTAGCTCTGTGGCCGATGATATTTCGACCACGTCTTCTGCGTTTCGT